>NW_025777928.1:0-81035 GCF_021130785.1 Homalodisca vitripennis
TTTTCCAATCGTCGTCTCATGTACAAAAATCAAATATAATCAAAAATGTTGTACATGTATAATATATTATGAACTTGTAAGTATATGTATATATATAGGCTTTTTAAAACATTACAATATACATCTTTAAATAACCTTCATTAGCAAACGTTAATCCTTTACCACAAATATTTCACTAATAAGTATACGTATATGTGTGTTATTGAATTTGTGACTTATTGGGCGTTATTGTCAACCAAAATTTGTGTGTGTGTGTGGAAAAGTTCTTTGTTTAACTTGAGATGGCCAGAAAAAGAGAAGGAAAGTTTAAGCGACAACTAGTTTTTGATAATCATATTCATAGTTGACTATAATTAGACAAAACTTTTACTAATAACTTAGCATTAATAAAAGCAAAATCTATAATAGATTCACTTTTATGTTACGAAATGGTATTAAAATACCTATAGCAAAAGGACTAGAATACTACATAAATACTAAATACACGTTTGGTGGAAGTACCTATAGTAAATTTTGCCCTTTTAAGCAATTTGTGTTATTTCATTTTAATAATTCCTACTAACATGCTGACGTAAGTTCTACGTTTCGCACTGATGAGGTCCAGGAGAGGAACTCTTGCCTCCTGCTGCTTTATCATCATAGGTGGTCGTAGACACCAGTTTCCAGGGTTTTCCTGCTCTGGGCCTCCATGATGAGCTGAATACCTAGTCAACATCTGTGGTACCTTGCTATTTGTTTAATTTATTTATTTGTCATTGTTGCCAGTTATTATATTTCATATTTTGTTATTTAGTTTTTAAATTTAGTTTAAGTACTATTTAGTCTTATTTCTTGGTTTTAATTAGGAGCCCGCCCTTGGCCGAAGGATTCCGGGTAGAATTGGCAGTTATTGTTTTGCATTTTGGCTGTCCCAAGTTTTTTTAATTTATCCAGGTGCACATGACAAATTTTAGGTTTACTCTAGTAATTAATTTTTTTTTATTTTGTTCTAGCCAAGAAATTATTTTGATAGAAAGGGTTCTTATCTTGATTAAAGATGTTTTTTCCATACTCTGTGTTGGTGACCTCCAAATTAGCAATGAATCTAAGCACGGAGAAGACAATGCCGTTCACGGTGTTCTTTTTTTTCCGTCTAGGTTTAGTTTTTGATCCGCCATCCCGTTCGCCACCATGGGTGCTCGCTTCCTAATTGCCTACTTTTGGGTGTGCGAGCGGGGATGTCGGTTTCAACACCCCGAAGACAGAGTGCCTTGGCTTCATGTTTGAGGATGACATTTGTTTTTCATCATCTCTGCTCCCTTTGTGCAGACCTGTCCTTGCTGTCTTGTCTAAGCTGCTCGCACTTTGGCAAATTAGAAACTGACAACACCTCGAGGAAGATAGGATTTCTTAATGGTTGAGGACATTTGTCCGTCACAAGTTTTTACTTCCTTTAATTATAAATGTGTTGTACCATAGTTGTAATTATTTATGCTGAATCGCGGTAGGAAGTAGACTCTCTTTGTTAACTAGACGCGGTGCGTGGACACTGTTTGTTTAGTTAGACCGGTACATTAGCTGATCGAGATGACTACGGCGATACGTTCCGACCCGGCTCGCTGGAGAGAGAGGGGATCAGTTGAGTCTTGAAGCCACAACGAGAAGGAGCAGACGTCGAGTAAGAGCATTGGTGGTCCTTCCTCTAATCCTATAGTTTTGGGATCTAGAGTAATTCTTTTTATCGCGTGTAAATTTAATTCAAGTATTTAATTTTTTCTTCAGTGCGTATTAAATCCCTATCAGCCTCCATAGTCTTCAAAGTAGTAAGTCCCGTACCAGCGTTTAGTTAATATCTTTTATTTTTTATACTGTTGTAATTAAAATTTCTAAAGTTTCCCATCTTTCAGAGTCCTGAGAATTAATTCAAATTTTTGAAGTATTGTGAATTAAATTTTGGTCGTAAAGTTAATATCAAGTTTTGTGTTATTTTGATTTTGAATATATTTTGAGAAGAGAACTTTTTATTTTGTTTTGTTAATTTAAACCATTTTTGGAGAAGTATAACGTTTTTTAGGTTTCATTTTAATTTTAATTCTTTTTTGATCAGATTCTTAATTAGATTTGTTCGATTGTGTGAAATTTTGAAGAAAATCGAATCTAAAGTTTGTAAACTTTGTCAAATTTTGAGTGAACTTTAATCTCGGAATAAATCAAGTATTTCCGAAAAGTTGTTTTGATTTACGAAGTATTAGCTCCATATAAATTTAATATATGTGCTATAATAACGGTACAGTATTATACCTAAGAAAAGTTCAAGCGGATTGTTGTTAAACGTAAAGAAAATAATGACAATTTAATATAACCCAGGATATTTCATTTATTAACTTTATATTATTTTTTAATAAAATATTGCTTATTGTAAAAGAAATTTTGTGTTTTTTTTACCATGTTTATACAGATAGTAACATGACTATAACTTTCGTAATAAGTTAAAATAATACTTGTAACAATCATGCCAATCTCCTCTCAGATTTCATTGAAATTACATTTATAATCAGGACAATTTTAAGAAGTTAAAATTATGTGCGTACAGAAAAACTAAACTATTACAATCAAGGTAAAAAATGTTTCAATTTTTAAATAATAGCTTTAGTGGTATACTATATTATAATAAAATTACATTAATTAATAATTTTGATGTCTTTTGTGCAAAAAATTAGGAATTAAAAATACTCAGGTTATTGACCCACTTCAATATTTGTAAGTCCATTTCCCAAGATACATATTTAAGTTGACATTGATTTTGTTATATAAATTAATATAAATTAAAACCTGTATTTTATTTTAACAAAATTGTGTCCTTTTTATGTACAAAACCACTAAAGCATATCAGTGCCTACAAATTCTTCTTATATTGATAATTAAAAATGGTTTGTGTATATTAAAGAGAACGCATATATTGTGCTATTAGATATTAATAGTAAAAAAGAGGTATGTGGCTAGAGACAAGATGGAACTTTATACCTTTAAACATACTTGCATGGTACCCTTACGAGCCTGTAGATATTACGTTGTTAACAGCAGTGTACCAGCTAGTCTGAAGCATGTAAGATGTTGTACTGTCACAGTTTGGTTTCAAGTTCCCGTGTAACCACATGTGTTACCTTATTGAGATACACGTGTGTGCAAGATCATTAGTTTTACATTTTCAAAGTTTTCTAATTGGCGTTTTTATACCCTAGAAGTCACACCTGGTTCCTAGTTGATGTAAGATAGAAGGGACTGAGGCATATTTAATTTAATATTAGTTTTAAAATAACCTTGTTTTCGAAGGCTATGATAAGCAATATTAATTGTATAACAAATTGCAAAATTAATATTTGTTGTTAAACTAGTGAATATCATATCTAAGAGAATGATTTTCTTTCTTAGGTTTAGTAATGATGAACACACTAAGAGAGACTTTCAGGTGTGAACAATACAAATGAAATTTAATTCTACGAAAGTTTACAATCGTAATTTTAAGGAAAGTTTCTGTAATCGTTAAAATGTCATAGCTTTGAATCATTGAAGAATCATCTTATAACGAAACTGCTAAATATATAGTCTTTATTTAAGTTTTACGATTTATTAATTTGCAATTTAAATCATCACGCTCTTTTTAAACACAATTATAACTGTACCAAAATTTGTAGGCTTTGTATAAAAAAAAACCAAAAAGTGTTTAATTAACATTAATTTGACAATAATTTGTTGGTACTCCAAGAATAAACTGCGATGGAGTAAGAACACTGTGAACTAGCAAAAACATATGTTACAACGCCTAATACCAATGCAACTAAACTGTGCCTGCACTATACCCTTGGGTAATTCAGCAGAATGTAATTACATTAATTTCATTGAAAAAGCGTTGGTTTCTGAAATACTCCGGGACAACGATCGACGAGATGTTGCAATGATATTTCCATTTAGTAGATCATAAGTGACGTTTCAGTATTTATATTTGGACCATAAGTTTGAGATGGACCATAAGTAATAAAATATTACATTTTTTTAAATGTTTAATTTTATTCCGCCTATCAATTGATTTCAAGACATAAAAAGTAATAAATACACTGAAATAAATGTACTATTTTAAGTTATGTCTTAGTTTTCTCCTTGAATAATTTACCTTATAAATATATTACAAAATAACGATTTTAATGATATTTTAGTTTAATTGGTCTGCTATGGTCAAAAAAAATCCAAGAAGAACATCTAATTAAGGTATCATTATGTTTAAATGTAGTTTATTTGTTCAAGGTTGCTAGCCATTTTGTACAAAAGCTGTGTTTGGACACAAGAGTATTTACCCTTTCACTACCACTGGGACACATATGTCCCGAGAGAATAAAAAAAAAATATGGACAACTAAATGATGCTAAATTTGAGGGCAATTTTGTAATAGTCACTACAGGTGGTATTTTAACTTTGCTGTATTGGCACAATAACTTGCTGGAGCACTCAGTTTTTATTTCACTGTTGTTTTGTTCTGAACATGTGGTTGCACTTTGAGGTTATGGTGTTGTTGTTTTTGCTAGTGACTGTTTAATTCAATATAGTGAGTTATTTTGTGTCCCTAATAGCTACAGGTAACCGTACTGTATATACAATCAATTTGTTTATTGATTTATTTCAGTGAAACTTGTTTAATTTTGCCATATTCTTGTCTTTTTTGTGCTGGGACACAGGTGTCCCAGTGGTGTTTCAGTGCGGGACATATACGTCCCAGTGGTAGTGTAGGACCATGTCGCATTTAAATAGTAAAGACATAAGTAGTTTTTTGCTAGAGTTTCCTTCAAGTGAACCTGATAGACCTTCGGAAGGTGATTTGATGTATGATAGCGACAAAGACCCTGACTATAAACCTTCTGACTGTTCTTAAAGTGAATGTGAACAGTTTTTTGCTGACAGTGATAATGACGTTCACCAATCTGATTCTTCCGAAAAAAGTGATTGACGCTTCTGATAATCCAGCTGCTCAAAAACCTGATGATGCTGATGACGGTGGGCAGGTTTCTAATGATCCTGGCGAGGGAACTAGCAACCAGCCGGACACTGCCGATAACAGTCATCAGGCCACTGCAGATTCTGGTGAAAGAACAGGTACCCAGCCGAAAACTAAGAAGAAGAATAGAACGGAACTAAGTAAAAATAAAGCCTGTAGGTAACGAGAGACCAAAAATCATTTGGAATAAGGTAAAACAAACTTTTAAACCTAGAAAATCCTTGCCAATAAAAGTTAGGCCTATAATTTTAGCTAAAATAAACAGAGATTCAAAGGAAATGACAGTATTTTTGGAAGTTTTCCCTAAAAGCCTTTTTATGTACATATCGCACTGCACAAATGAAAGATTATACATACTACAAAAACAAAAGAAAAAAAATATAGCTAAGACAAATTATCATGAAATAATGGTTGTAATAGGCTGCGTTCTCATCATGTGCTACAATCGCTTACCAAACATATCTGACTACTGGTCCATGCAAGAATCCATGGGAAATGTAGCTATAAAGAAAGCTATATCAAGGAACAGTTTCAGTTGTTGATGTCGAAGCTGTACTTCAACCTGCCAAACAAACCTGAGAATGCTACCAAGACTTATTATGTAGATGAATTAGTTTCTTGTTTGAAACATACTTTTCCTAAGGCAAGAACAGAAAGCAACATTTCAAAGCATTGATGAATCAATGGCTAAGTTCAAGGGTAGGTCGACCATGAAACAATATGTTCCCTTGAAACCCATAAAGAGGGGCATACAAATATGAGAAAGGTGCGATTCTGACCACTGGCTATTGCTATGACTTCAATGTTTATGCAGGTAAAGATCTTTGAAAATGTGGACGGTTCATTAGGTGAAAGAGTTGTGGGCAAACTTTCGTCAAACTGTTAGAGGTGACAAGGAAGAAGTTGTGCTGTCATTTGATCGTTTTTTCACCTCGGTCAAATTGTTTATGTGAAACACGCCATCCTAGTGTCGCAACTTGCATCGGGAACAGGGTAAATGTGCCTAAGATTGAAAATAAACTTAAAAAATATGAGAGTGAATTTTTTATGTTGTAAGGAAGGTGTAGTAGCAGTGTCATGGAAGGATTCTAAGCAGTTTGTTGTCCTGAGTAACTTACACTCAGACACTGTGACAACAGTCAAGAGAATGCAACAAAATGGAGAAAGAAAGGATGTTACATGCCCTGAAGCTATTGCTTTATACAATGAAATAATAGGAGGAGTTGATATTTCTGATCAAAAAGTAGGTGTGTACGATTTTGATAGGAAGTCAAAAAAATGGTGGAAAAAGGTGTTCTATAAACTTCTTCTAACATCAGTTGTCAACGCAATGGATTTTGCACCAAGAAGTTCAACACAGGAAAACGTCTCTTCTGACGTTCATGGTGCCTCTAGCGGAACAGCTGCTCGCCGAAGGATCAACAAATACTTCAGTCAAAAGAAGAGCTAGCATTGGAAGAACATCAAAGAGAGTGAAAACAATGTCAAACGTCGGTACTCATTTGCCTGTGGAAGGACAGACCAGAAGAAGATGCAAGCGCTGCTCGGATCACCAGACAGAAAAACGAACAAAAACCATGTGCGCAGAATGTGACCTCCCACTTTGTAAAACGTGTTTTTCAATATATCACACTTAATTATGTAAAATGTATCTCTTCACGTATTTGTGCAATTTATTGGCATTGATTTTTCTTTTTATTTGTTGTAATAAACATGTGTTTGAAATAAATTACTAATTATTATTTACCTTATTGTTTACCAATTACATACTTGTGTATACTACCAGTGGGACATATGTGTCCCGTGTTCATATACCACTGGGACACATATGTCCCAGCAAAAAAAAATTAAAAAAACGTCTGTAAAAAATAGTAAACGTTAGAAAAAAATCTGAAAAAAATATTTCTTGCATAATTTGATATAACGAATTAATTAAAATCAAAATTTCAAAAATTGAAAGGTGGTAGTGAAAGGGTTAAAATCGTAGTAGAATCTTAATTTTTTAATTCTTTTCTACAAAAATTTCAAAAATCATATGGTATCTTTTTATTCTAATATTGTTTTACAATATAATTTATTCTTTGTCAGTAATATTTCTTTACCAATATTTTTTATATTATAAATAGTTCATAGTAAACAGGTTAAAATTAAATTAACCGATAACTTCTGAAAAATAAGTTGAACAATCATAGATTTCTGGTACAATGCTGGAAGGAATGTTCTTTATAAAAAGCAATTTCATCGTTAAGTCATATAAATGAGTAATCCAGATAATAAGGTCTGCTTTATATCCAAAAATACCTAATCATACTTTACCAAATGTTTTTTTTTTAATTAAGAAATGCTTTGACAAAAACTTTTTCAGACAAATATATCAGGTATAAACATTTCAGGAATATAGAAGTTTTAATATGTAATATTTATAAAACAGAGAAATTGTATGATACATGTATAAGGATAGTGGAATTTGGGCATGTTGTAGATGAACATTTGATACCAGAGTTTATTTTGTTTTGACAAATAAGTAGTAATAATGAGGGTTTTACTAAGCGCCACCTCACAATTGAATTGCTATAATAGAGTTAATAATGTTTGACTAAGTGCTGATTAATAATCAGCTGCTTATTACATTTTACAGATGAGATTACCTGCTCATTGTTGTCATTGATGAAATTAGTGAATACCCGTATAATTGAGAAATTATTAATGACACTCATCATACAATAGAAATTTGCTCACGGCTCTTGGAAAAACACTTAAGGAATAACTAATATAATTCAGGAATGAAAGTTCTTTTATTTGTAACAGTTTTAATATCTGCGCTGACAGTCTCAACGATTTAAGTCCTTCAGCTGACTAAAGAAATTAAAGTAGATTACGGCAATTATTAAAAACCTCTTCATTTAAACCACTTCAGAATATTTTAATATCTGTAAAGAATTTTTCTATGCTTATATAAACACTAAATAAAGGTAAAAAAGGTGTTGAAAAGGGTTAAAAATGAGAAAAGATCATTGTTTCCAAGATCGTATTAAGCTTGCTACACTTTAAACATACTGCCAGATTACGTAAATATTTGTAAACCCAACTTCAATTAACCTTATATAACCCTTAAATTGGGCGACTGTTACCATCTTTATATACTAAGCCTTATATTTTATTTTTCTTATAAAATCACTGTAAAGTTAATTGAAAATGTCAATTTTTAAGAAATACAGATGTTTTAGGTTGTTGAAAATTAAATAGTATAGCATTTAAAATTTGAAGCAATTTAGTGCTTGCTCCGGCTTGTGTAAGCGTGGCTTGAAAGTGGTCGTTGTCTAATCGCTTATGCATTGATTGATTTAATTTAAAAAGATTTACCGTTTGGAATCGCCGTACAAGTGTTATATAATTTTGTAATATTTTATAACTGATGTAAGATATTTCTTAACTGACCATAATGTTTGTTGCTTCCGGCTTGTGTAAGAATCCATTTAATTTTGATTGTACACGATTATTGTATTGAACGGATTACGTAGAAAAAACTACCGTTGGAATTTTGAGAACAATTGATATATGTAAATTTAGATAGTCATACGTTTTTTTACATTTGCACTGGGTTTAACCTGTTATTTGAATTTAAAATACTTTAATAGGTACCATTTAAGTATTAAAAGAAACCTATATTTTCCTTTTTTTTGTAATTAATTTTCTGTTATTTTTACTATTACTCAAGTTTTATATCTGTACCTTTAATGTATTAAAGCATATATTAATTTTCTTGTAAAAATACAAAATGGTGATTAGTGGCTAAACGAAACATTTCTTGAACTGCAGGAATTTTTTTTAAATAGTAAGGGGTATCAGCCTCATAATACTGTGACATCCTATTCTAAAAATCTGTATATTTACAAACAAACTACACTAATAGTTATTAAAAAAAAGACCAAATATTTTAATGTGTCACTTTTTAACTAGATGGGATTTTTATATCATTATGTGCCTCTATAGTTTCAGAGAAAATAATAATTTACAAAATCGTTCTACTCGGTCCCTTTTTACGTAATAGACGCTTTAAGACTAGAAAAAAACAACTAAACAAATTAAAAATAGTAACCAAATGACTTCTATATGGAAAAGAGAAATATCTCGAGTCTCAGTAGTGACACCGATTGTAACTAAAAGATTCCCACAAGAGTCAACGTTTAGTAAGCCTCTTGGCTGTGACTGAAATAATACGAGTATTTTGCCTTTATATTCATACAGCAATGTATGAGTCCAAAACACACTTTTTGTAAAAATCTCAGTATTTCAAAAAATACACACATAACAAAACAGTTTGCGTAATACCATATCATACAACTAAACCTTATTTTGACCATGGATGGATTGTAAAGGAAACAGAATTTGTCTGGACGTTTGAAATTGTTCAGAGATACAAATAATTATCAGTAAAACTACGTTTTGAGATATTAAATACGACCTTCTTCTTCAGGTGAATAACTGGCCTAAAATATAATTAAATACTAGGTTACAATGTTATCATTTACTATAACTTTGTAAGTTTGTAATTACGTGTTAAGTTAATTGATCACCCCAAGATGAGATAAGATTATATATCTCGAAACGATGTGTAACTGATTTCTTTGTAGCACTGAACTATGGTAATTGTCCGGAACTGTTCTTTCACACAACTAAAACCAAACGGATTATATATGCCTTAATACTTTAGTGTAATTTCTTAAACAAAACATACTCTGTTGTATTAGATTTGAAACAATAATACTACTGAGTTTCCTGTAACATAAATTTGATTTAATAATTAATTATATACTTTAAAGGCATGACATGCTTTTTTACATGAATTTAATATTCTAGAGTAATGCTGAATAATTTCCAAAAATAGGTCAAAATGTCTTAAGTTAGAATCTCATTCTAGAACATTTTTTAAAGTTCTCAGTACAGCTTTTGTTGCTATAATAACTATTAATTAACTAATCACATTATATGTAGTGTTCAAATTGAGCTATTGCTCCATTGACAAAAACTTTTATATCCTAAAATAATAGAGATAACCATATTACATACAGTACTTGATATTGAATATATATATATATATATATATATATATTTTATTTATTCTTTCAGTTCTTTTTCTATTAAATTTATAAATATTATGAGGAATTAATTTTAAATTAGCTGCAACGTTAAAAACTAAAATTGTTTTGTAGATCATCCAGATTTTGAGTTATTAAAATATAAAATGCACTTATATAGAATTGGTAAACTCGAGCGGTTGTTTTAAATAGCAAACAAATATTACGTTATATTTTAAAATTCCTAAATCACTTTTTACACAAGGCCAATATCGCCTGCTGTTCAGTGTCCAAGCGTTGTAGGAAGGGGGGGGAGGTTTGGCACACAATCTTCTTGTTTAAGATTGAACAACTCTACATTTACATAAAATAAACATAGATTTAGCATTTTTATAGCTTGCGGCCTTCAACCAAATTTCTCAGTGATTCAGTTCATTCTCTTTTCATAAATGTAGTACCATATTGTGTGTATAAATTCGTTTACGACTAGAATACATTAATAATTTATCTCTTAAGGAATACATGAAATAGAAAAATTCTCATTAAATTTAATTGAACGGATTTTCATTATTTGTTGGATAATTAGTTTAAATGATTTAAAGTAATCCAAATAAGAGTGAAATCATTTAAATGATACGTACAAAATAAGCCCACGACTTTTAAGTAGTTCGGCTTAAGGGCACTATTAAAATAAGATGATTGTGACCGGCTAATTCTATTAAAATAATGAAATTAAATTGAAAATATTTTTAGAAGAAATAAAAAGAGCAACATGTATTGTAAACAACCGTGTGCTTGAGTTAATGTTTAGTAACACAGGCACGTCACTCAAAGGTTTTAAACTGCTTCAGACTGGAGGAGAAAACAAACTTACGTTAATTTGTAGATTTCGCTGTAATGAAATACCCAGTGTGTTTAGTTTAAATTTGCATGGAATTTTCATACATATCAATAGTTAATTCTTATGCTTGTGAATGTTTTCAGTTTTACGAGTGATTTAAAATTCCTTTACAAGAACAGGTAAATTTTATGAAATAGTAAAAATATGTAAGATTAAAATACCGCAGCTTAGGTGTCGGTTGCAACTGAAGTGAACCAAACTTACCCAGGGCCAGTAGTATACTACAGGAAAATATATATGCGTTTACTAACATTCCAAAGAGTTTGTCTTATACATTCAAATACACCGAGGAAACCTGAAATTCATGTGCTACTTTCATCCTGGCAACTATAATATCTCCGAAAATATCATACGACTTACCGTAATTGTGAAAATAATGGGGTAAATAGGTTAATAAATAGATGAAGCTCAGATTGCAGGTTAAATACTGGGTAAGTTTTTTAGTAGAGCTAACTTTCACTCCTGCGCAATTCATCCGGAAGAACTAGGGCAGAACTAACATCTCCACCTGCCCACTTTACCTGAAAGAGCCGGCGGAGAACTAACATCCCCTCCTGCAAACTTCATCCGGAAGAGTTTGGGTAGAGCTAACATCCCCTCTTGCCCACTTTATCAGGAAGAGTTAGGGCAGTACTAACATCCCCTCCTGCACACATCATCCGGAAGAGTTTGGGTAGAGCTAACATCCCCTCTTGCCCACTTTATCAGGAAGAGTTAGGGCAGAACTAACATCCCCTCTTGCCCACTTCATCAGGAAGAGTTAGGGCAGAACTAACATTCGCTCCTATACTCTTCATCCGGAAGAATTGGGGTGTAACTAACATCCCCTCTTGCCCACTTTATCATGAAGAGTTAGGTCAAAACTAACATCTCCTCTTGCCCACTTCATCAGGAAGAGTTAAGGCAGAACTAACATCCGCTCCTGTACTCTTCATCCGGAAGAGTTAGGGTGAACTAACATCTCCTCTTGCCCACCTTATCAGAAAGTGGTTGGGGTAGAGCTAACCTCCCTTTTTCAAAGGTGTCATGACAGAGATAGTGATTATTATTCTTCCTTTACAAGGGGCTTAATATGACACCTCAATAGGAGAGGACTGTACTTTCATCCTAATAAATCTGAAATGTTTTGCTCCTCTGGAAGTAGCAAAATTATTTTAGAACATTATTTGATCATAGATTTTCTCGGCTTGTTGCTCAAAGTCAAGAGTGAATTAAATGGAATTTTTATAAAGAACTTACTTTTTTACCGTCGTCGTAATGATTCATTATTATTACACGATATATCCATTCCAGCATATATATAATTTCCCATATAGTGTAAAAATTCTAGTAAACAAATAAGTAGCAAAAATTCTCTGTACACATTCATTGGAATCAGAATGCTGAGTTTAAGCTTCAGTCCACTTTCATTTTAGTGATACCACAGACCTGATTCTTGGAACTACATAAATATCATATTCAATTAAAGAGATAAAAAATAAGTCTTCGACGATGCAACAAAAAATTAACTTTTTAAATAGTTTGTACTCAAATACACCTGTATACTACCAAAAATGTAGTAATCTATTGTAGGTGGTAATATCATTGTCTTATCAGGGGCACAAATGAGTGCATTGTGATGTTTTAGACTACGGATAGCAACCGAGTTGTCTACACCTAAGGTGGGAAACGTTGGTTCAATAATAATTTAGATCTTTATTAGTATATGTTGGTTTTTTATATACTAAACGTCCTTTACTCTCGTCTGGCTTTCTAGTCATCAATACCTCCAAGCATTGCAAACTTCTGTTGTCTTAAAACTCTACGGTAAACTTAATTTTATTATATATGGCATTAATATGTTTTTCGAAGTCACCCAAACAGCCCACACATAATCTACTTAACGAACCCATAACTTCGATTTCTACTGCACTCCTTTCAGAGCAACATCTCAAATTTGCGTATAGCAGTTTTCGCTTTGACACCTGTTGAATGAATATAGATCTCCACATTTAGGCCGAAATATTTATAAAAGTAAATGTTTTTTAAAGCTTCTTATTGAAGATAGAAGGTTTGACTGATGACTTTGATAACAAAAGCCGCGTAAGTCTAAGAACTAAGATTTGGTATTGTGTTTACATCTTTAGGTCGGTACATCATCAATCCATAGAAAATCTTAAGATCCATTCTTGTGTATAATTAAAACTGAGACCTTGATTATAGTATTAAGAGTATTGATAAATATTACAAAATATTTAAACACAATTATGAATACTTTTAAACTGATTAGTTCAGTAGTGCTGACGTAGTAACACTACCTTCAATACAGCGCACTAGTGGTTATTACTGACAGTATACTGATGTAATCACGCGCACGTCAATATTATTGTTAACATCACCACAAGCAATAGTCAATGTTTAATACAGCCCGTTATAATTATTGCCACGGGCTACTTATCCCTCCGAGAAGCATTTGAGGGGCCTGTAGTTAATTACAGTAGATATGAAATAAACGTAACATAACCGCTATATGACTTCATACCCCAAACTAATGTAAATACAGTATGTTGCCTGTTTCAGACAATTTATGCTTTTAAAATCTAGGTTCCGGAAGGACCAACAAATTAAAAGTATCGCTATATAAAAAAAGTTTTTAATTCCAAATTCAAGTTTACACCTTTAAAAAATTTCATTTAATTGCTAAAACATAATGTTATTCTAAAGCTACTTCTGATGAAACCTTAAAACGCGGATACTTCCTGCTATATTCTTATATACTGCCTAAACATACATACAAATATACGTTTTCCTAACTGAGTTGTTTTTGAAGACTGAGGATTATAAAAGCTCGATTATATGGAAATATAAAGAATAAGAAAGAAAAGATATGTTCATTTAACTAGAAAGGTATAAATTAATTGAGTAGATAAATTACTTTTTGTATAACTCTCAGGAATATGAGCAGATGACCCACAGAATCTAAACGTCAATTATAAACTGCTCTAAGAAAAGTATTTAAACGATGTCCATCAACCTTACACGAGGAGAAAGTTTACTCTTAGTTTATATTAGCAGACTAAGTTTGGTTCATGTCGTACCAAACTTAAATGGTGGTAATTCGTATGTTATAAACATACAAGCTAGTACACTCTATTATTAATATAAAACATTTTAATATTCTACTGTAAAATAATATGATGTAATGTAGCTATATATATTTAAGTAGATCTGGAAAGGAGATGCTCTATAAAGTAATATATGGGACATTTGAATTCACCACAGCTGACGCCGCAACTGGATGATGCACCATAACTTCTACCATATTACCTTAAAGGCATATCGCTAAGTTTTTAGTTAAAAATTGTAAATATATCTCCATCTGTATATCAGAAAAATTTAGCTTTTTCTGGTAACGAATGCCTTTTTTCACACTAAAATCCTAACTCTTTGAATATCCATAGTATTGGCAGGTGTTGTAAGACTTAAAAATAAGCAAGAGTGTAATTAATTCTTACTTTGAAATTAATCATCAAAATGATTATATTTGTTAATTATTTTAAATTTAATTAAGAAGTTTTTGAATTTATCGTACAGTTTTATCGAAATCTGCAGAGTACTTAAAAATTATGTGATTTAAAATGATGGATGTGATGATAATTACTCCATCAAGCTTTGGTATCGTGTACATTGTAGGCATACATCGTGTACATTGTAAGGCATACATCGTGTACATTGTAGGTATACATCGTATACATTGTAGGTACACATCGTGTACATTGTAGGTATACATCGTATACATTGTAAGTACACATCGTTTACATTGTAGGTACACATCGTGTACATTGTAGGTACACATCGTGTACATTGTAGGTATACATCGTGTACATTGTAGATATACATCGTATACATTGTAGGTATACATCGTGTACATTGTAGGTATACATCGTATACATTGTAGGTATACATCGTGTACATTGTAGGTATACATCGTATACATTGTAGGTATACATCGTGTACATTGTAGGTATACATCGTATACATTGTAGGTACACATCGTGTACATTGTAGGCATACATCGTGTACATTGTAGGTATACATCGTATACATTGTAGGTACACATCGTGTACATTGTAGGTATACATCGTATACATTGTAGGTACACATCGTGTACATTTGTAAGGGTTCAATTTTATACCCCGTTTTTTTTTTTCTTAAATGAGAAAACGTTTATTTTGACAAGTAGGTGTGTCGATTTATTTTTTTTTTCGTCGATAGTCGTCGTCGTCATTCCATTAGAAGGAGTCGATTTGAGGTTAGGGAACCTCTCTACTCGGGGCAGTGCAGTTAGCCGGAGCTCCGATGTGACCGCTGCAGCGTCTGGCGACGACTGACGAAAACGCGTCTCTGCGCATGACCGGCTGGCGGCCTACTTATACAGCCGATCCGACAAGGGACAGAGAGTTTTTGCTTGATAACGTCGTGGAGTGAAGCCAATTCGAGGAGAAGAGTTTTCGCTTGCGGACGTCGGTTTATGAAGTCTGAAGTCGAGTCGAGGAATACGAGAGCCCTGTACGAGAGAATACGCAGTCGGCATATATCGTCTTTTGGTGAGTCACCCCGAATTGTAATCATTAAGGGAATTTAAAAACAGTACGAATATTGAATGTTGAATATAAAAACTAGTGCTGATTCGTTAACCTTGAATTCTACGGAATCTTTGAAAAATTAATAATTCGGTGCGTAGTATAGGTTATTTCGTTTAGTGACCGTAGTGTATCTATTAATTATAGATTCCATTACCTTTCACTACCTATCCTAGTTTGCAAACGGGTATTTTGCATCCTATAAGCCGCGTAGGTTTGTAATCCTATTCCTAAAATTGATAATTCGGTGCGTAGGATAGGTTAAGACCAGCTTATAGGTTATCTCGTTTAGTGACAGTAGAGTATCTATTAAATATAGGTTCTATTACCTTTCACTACCTGTCCCAGTTTGCAAACGCGTTATTTTGCATCCTGTAAGCCGCGTAGGCTTGTTATCCTATTCCTAAAATTAATAACTCAGTGCGTAGGATAGGTTAACAGCAGCTTATAGGTTATCTCGTTTGATGACATTAGTGTATCTATCAAATATAGGTTCTATTACCTTTCACTACCTGTCCTAGTTTGCAAACGCGTATTTTTCATCCTATAAGACGCGTAGGCTTGTTATCCTATTCCTAAAATTAATAATTCGGTGCGTAGGATAGGTTAACAGCAGCTTATAGGTTATCTCGTTTGGTGACAGTAGTGTATCTATCAAATATTGGCTCTATTACCTTTCACTACCTGTCCTAGTTTGCAAACGTGTATTTTGCATCCTATAAGCCGCGTAGGCTTGTTATCCTATTCCTAAAATTAGCAATTCGGTGGCGTAGGATAGGTTAACAGCAGCTTATAGGTTATCTCGTTTGGTGACAGTAGTGTATCTATCAAATATAGGTTCTATTACCTTTCACTACCAGTCCTAGTTTGCAAACGTGTATTTTGCATCCTATAAGCTGCGTAGGCTTGTTATCCTATTCCTAAAATTAATAATTCGGTGCGTAGGATAGGTTAACAGCAGCTTATAGGTTATCTCTTTTGGTGACAGTAGTGTATCTATCGAATATTGGCTCTATTACCTTTCACTACCTGTCCTAGTTTGCAAACGTGTATTTTGCATCCTATAAGCCGCGTAGGCTTGTTATCCTATTCCTAAAATTAGTAATTCGGTGCGTAGGATAGGTTAACAGCAGCTTATAGGTTATCCCGTTTGGTGACAGTAGTGTATCTATCAAAATATAGGTTCTATTACCTTTCACTACCTGTCCTAGTTTGCAAACGTGTATCTTGCATCCTATAAGCCGCGTAGGCTTGTTATCCTATTCCTAAAATTGATAATTCGGTGCGTAGGATAGGTTAACAGCAGCTTATAGGTTATCCCGTTTGGTGACAGTAGTGTATCTATCAAATATAGGTTCTATTACCTTTCACTACCTGTCCTAGTTTGCAAACGTGTATTTTGCATCCTATAAGCTGTATAGGTTTGTTATCCTATTCCTAAAATTAGTAATTCGGTGCGTAGGATAGGTTAACAGCAGCTTATAGGTTATCCCGTTTGGTGACAGTAGTGTATCTATCAAATATAGGTTCTATTACCTTTCACTACCTGTCCTAGTTTGCAAACGTGTATCTTGCATCCTATAAGCCGCGTAGGCTTGTTATCCTATTCCTAAAATTAGTAATTCGGTGCGTAGGATAGGTTAACAGCAGCTTATAGGTTATCCCGTTTGGTGACAGTAGTGTATCTATCAAATATAGGTTCTATTACCTTTCACTACCTGTCCTAGTTTGCAAACGTGTATCTTGCATCCTATAAGCCGCGTAGGCTTGTTATCCTATTCCTAAAATTGATAATTCGGTGCGTAGGATAGGTTAACAGCAGCTTATAGGTTATCCCGTTTGGTGACAGTATTGTATCTATCAAATATAGGTTCTATTACCTTTCACTACCTGTCCTAGTTTGCAAACGTGTATTTTTGCATCCTATAAGCCGCGTAGGCTTGTTATCCTATTCCTAAAATTAATAATTCAGTGCGTAGGATAGGTTAACAGCAGCTTATAGGTTATTGCGGTTAGCGCCAGTAGCGTATCTATTCATTATAGGTTTACACTACCCTTCACTACCTATCCTAGTTTGCAAACGCGTATTTTGCATCCTAAAAGCCGCGTAGGTTTGTGATCCTATTCCTAAAATTGATAATTCGGTGCGTAGGATACATTAAGACCTGCTTATAGGCTATCTCGTCTAGTGACAGTAGAATATCTATTAAATATAGGTTTCTATTACCTTTCACTACCTGTCCCTAGTTTGCAAACGCATATTTTGCATCCTATAAGCTGTATAGGTTTGTTATCCTATTTTTAAAAGTTAATATTTTTGGTGCATAAGATAAGTTAGGTGTATGTACTTGGTCAATCTACTAGATATAGCATATATAAACCTTTCTATAGCTTATGATAATATATTTTGCTTACTTTAAGTCGTGTAGGCCTAATAGCCTAAGATCAAAGTTATTGATCAACGCCAGGATAGGCTGGGAACTTAATTTAGGCTATCTAGGTAACAGCCTTGTTTACAGATATATTATTCATTGGCTTAATAAACCTCTGAATTCTCAGCCCGGTTTCTAAATAATATTTGTTTGGTGCCCCTGTAAATCGCATAAGCTTTACTTCCTACTTCGAAGAGTATGTTTCAAAGTGAATGTTAGGTTGTAGGCTATAACAAACTTTTAATGCTTGTTAATATTAGCATATTTGATACTAAGGGCTTAAAGAGGAAAATAGTACACACGAAATACCTGTATTATTGCTGAACAAGGATACTTGTATTAAATAACCTAAATATATTTGCTTGAAGGGATTTAGCTGCTTCACAGGAGAGAGATATAACACAAGACTTCCCTTAGACATTTTGCTTCCAGCTTAACTTATAAACTTATACGTTAACGTTAGTCTTGTTAGTATAGAGAAGGAATCTGTTGGTTTAATATATTTAATATTTTATTTTGATACTATAAAGTCAAAACATAACCTCAGCTTAACACAGCACAACAACACACTGAAGGAAGAAGAAACGAGCAGACGATACTGAGACCGGTTTGAGCCAACGGCTGTGGAATAAAGATCTCGCGGACCACCGATATTAAAAATCTGTTTTTCTCACGCACAAATAATTGTCAAATAGTCGTCGTTATAATAGGATTTATTTCTAAACGTCGCATTCTATAACGGGGCATTGACAGCTCTAATCAACATTTATCCACGTAAAATCGCGAAACATAGAACAGAAAACTGTGATGATATCGTTCTATTGAAGAGTGCGAATAACTGAATTCGCTCTGAACGAGTCTGAGATTTTTCTGTTCACTCACGTTTAACCTTGTGTATCATATCGATCTCTACCAGCGTACGGTGAGGGCGCGGGTAAGATAGAAATAGCTATAAGTCGATATCACAACCCTGGAATAGAACCCAGCACGACTGCAACTATCAGGGCAGACGATATAAAAAGCGATTTCACCGAAACACCTCACACAAAATGGCGCCCGAACAATTGGACTGAAAAGAATAGAAATCGAAAGACAAAATACTAAGTGATACGACAGAGACAACTTAAAATACACAAACTTACTGCGATTAACTATTGAAAATGGATCTATACATTTTAAGGTTTCTGGGAACCATTCTAAACCTTCTTGGATGGAACGTATTTTGGATGTATATTAATGGAGGAGAAAGCGGTACTACAAGCGATACAAAGAAAACAGATTCAAAAACAACGAAGCCTCCGCCTACGACGTCTACTTCTACTGGAGTAATACCAAAGACCGTTCAAACAGGACATCCGATAAATCCTCATACTTTGGTAACTCCAAGCGCCGATGACGGCAATATATCAACCGACTTCGATGCAAGGGTTAGCTGGGTTTATAAGCTCACCAAACCGCAGCTACAAGCTGAACTTAATAAATATGGAGTACCGAATGACGGAAATAGCCAACAGTTGCGAGCAGAATTAGTGCGATTAGCACGAAGTGGGATTGCGAAGAGCCCCTTCCCTCGGATTTGCTCCTACGGAATATGTAAGTGTGAGTCGAGCAACGAGCGGCGAAACTCTCCCAAATAACGAAAAATGTGCAATCGAAGACAGGAACAGAGATGGAAGTTATTAGAGAGATGCTTGGTCTCCCGCCTACCGCTACGTTCGAAGAAGTTAAGCGAATAATGTCAGGAGCTGTACGACCACAGTCCCAACTCGTAGCGACTAGAGCAACTACTTTCGAACAAACAACCCCGAGAGAGTTGAGCCAGAATTCAGAGTATGAATTGATGGCATCCCGGAACGTACATCCATCAAACTCGCTACCACAACAGTATTACGAGTTCACTAATACGCAGTCAGGAAACATGGCGTCTGGTTTCGAGAGTAACCCACACAGCATTTCAGACACCGCTACATTGTGCAATATGGTGCGCAAATGGAATCTTCGTTTTGATGGCAGGAGAGATACTGACGCCATATCGTTCTTAGAACGACTACACGAATTGATGGATGCTTATGAAGTCCAACAAGATCGAATGCTAAAAGCTCTACCTGAACTGCTAAAAGAGAGTGAACTTTTGTGGTACAGAAATAATCGAGATATTTGGGCAAACTTTGTAGATTTTCTTCGAGACTTTCAGATACAGTACCTGCCACCGGGGTATATCGTTCATCTGGATGATGAAATTCGAAAACGAACCCAAGGCGATGGAGAACTGTTTTAAACAATACGTTGTTGCTCTGTCTACTCTCATCAGAAGAAGAGGAGGATTTTCGGAGACTGAGAAGTTCGAGAGAATCTACAATAATACGCACCCGACGTATAAAATGTATGTTCGAAGGAGAGATTTCGTGAACTTAGCCGGACTAATGAAGGTTGCTGATGAGTATGAAACTTGTCTACGAGAAAAACTTAATTATCGCCCTCCACCGAGTCCTGCTCAAGCGCTAGTTCCGGAAACAGCATTTCAGAGCAAAGGTAGATCTCAGCAACTGAAAGAAAGTTTTCAAGCATATGCCGTGTCTAGGACTGCACATCCCAGAAACGGAAACTCAGGATAAAACTTGAAACTGCGCAAACCAGGCCATCCGACAGCGGGCACCGGAAAGTATCTTTCAATGAACCGTCCACCGATCAGAGAGCCACTACACACATGCAAACTTGTGGCGACCAAAATAACCCGTCAAAGCCTAGTAGTATACGAGGGTAGTATGTTGGAACTGCGAAATACCAGGCCATCTCTATAGAAATTGTAGAAAACCAAGGAATTTGAAATGTTTCAACTGTAAGAAGCCAGGTGTTAAAACGACATCATGTGATTGTAGGCAATCGGGAAACGAAGCGAGGACTTCGGGAGTTGGGGGTCACCGGAGTCCCAAACCGGAGTCAAAACTGACTTCCCCCAAAGAATGGAATGAATGGCTCGACAAAATTAAAAAGTTTTGTGGCATGAACAATCGAATCGATATTGATGACCCAAGACCGTACACGAACGTGGAGATTTACGGAAGAAACTTCAAAGCGTTGATTGATACCGGTGCAGTGGCGTCACTCATTAATGAAGAGGTAGCCGATTTCCTGGGAAAGTAGGCGTTCTACCTGCGAGGACAATTCAAAATCTCACTAGCCGACAATACTCAAGTGTCCGTCTCGAGCATATATCGCTTTAAAATGCAGAATCACCGATCACGAGCTGGACGTAGCAACTGCGTATTTGCCGTCGCTGACTGCCCCGATCATCCTGGGCATGGACCTGATCCGACCATTAAATTTGGTATCAGTTAACTGCGGCGGAGATCTATATGACAGTCGTGTGACCGACGTCAGCTCTATGAATAGCGACAGAGTACCAGAGGAGGTTAGTTCACTAGATGACGAAGAGAGACACATATTGAACGAATTTTTACAGGAAGAGCTTCCTAAATTCGAGTCCTGCTCGGGAAAAACAACTTTGGTGGAGCATCGAATCAAACTCAGCAAGAACGAACCGATAAAACAACGATACTATCCTAGAAATCCGGCGATGCAACAGATCATTAACGAGGAAGTTGATAAGATGTTACAAGATGGAGTTATAGAACCATCGTCGAGCCCGTGGAGTTCTCCGATAGTGCTCGTGAAGAAACCCAGTGGGAAATATCGTTTTCTGCATAGATTTTAGAAAATTAAATGGCGTCAGCGAGAAAGACGCGTACCCGATGCCCCCAAATAAATTCGATTTTGGAGAAATTGAGAGAAGCCTCCTTCATCTCTACCATCGATTTGAAACAAAGGATATTGGCAGGTACCCCTTTCGCAAGAAAGCAAACCTCTCACTGCTTTCACCGTACCTGGCAAGGGCCTGTAACCATTTTCGGGTAATGCCGTTTGGATTGCATTCTGCTGGAGCAACGTTCCAACGATTACTAGACCAAATTATAGGTCCCGAGCTAGAGCCAAAAGCATTTGCTTATTTAGATGACCTAATTATTGTCAGTAAGACGTTTGAAGAACACTTAACGCTCCTCAAGGATGTCTTCAATAGGCTATACGAGGCGCTGGTCTGAAACCAAATGCAGAGAAATGTCAATTCTGCAAACGAGAATTAAAAATATTTAGGCCACGTTGCAAATAAAGACGGAATTCGTACAGACCCAGAAAAGGTACGAGCCATCCGAGAGTTCCCCACTCCTACTTCAGTTCGCTCTTTCAGAAGCTTCCTAGGACTCGCTTCTTGGTATAGAAGATTTGTGGAGAATTTTCGCCAAATCAACTAGACCTCTAACCAAACTTTTAAAGAAAAGTGAAAAGTGGGATTGGACGGACGAACAACAGAGTGCGTTTCTCGAGCTTAAAGATAAGCTTTCCGATACACCAATACTAGCGTGTCCCGATTTTCAACAAACGTTTTGGCTAGAAGTAGATGCTTCGAATGATGGACTGGGTGCAGCATTGACTCAGAAAATCGATAAGAGAGAACGCGTTATAGCATTTGCTAGGCGATTGTTGACCGACGGTGAGAAAAAAGTTCACCGTTACCGAAAAGGAATGTTTGGCGTTAGTATGGGCGGTAAAGAAATTTAGGCCATATCTGGAGGGGTACAAATTTATCGCCGTTACCGATCATCAGGCTCTAAAATAGCCGACGGGACGACTAGCTCGGTGGGTGCTAGAACTTCAGCAGAAACGATTTTGAGATTCATTACCGGAAGGGTACACTAAACAGAGTTGCAGATGCTCTGTCTCGCTACCCCGTAGAAGGTGCAAACAGCGCTCAGTTATGCTCTAGCGCAGAAGTTTTGGAAAAGGAATCGGACTTAAAGCGAGATTGGTACCACAAGATGTTCGCTAGAGTTACCTCCAAGCCCGACACGTGCCGAAATTTAAGGATTGCCCGGAGGAAACCTTACGAAGTATAAGCCCCGAGGAAGGGCGAATAGGTTCGACGACTCTCTAAATTGGAAACTGTGTGTGCCAAAAGACAAGCGAGAAGCTGTGTTGAATGAAAATCACGATCGCGAAACGGCCGGCCATCTCGGAATAAGAAAAACGGCAAAGCGAGTCCAAGAGAGGTATTATTGGCCGGGATTGCTCACGGATGTGAAGAATTATGTTTAGAAGATGTCAGTCTTGTCAGGCGCACAAGGTTGAACAACGGAAACCAGCAGGAAAGATGTACTTTCGGAGACCAACTGGTCCATGGTATAAGGTCACAGCCGATATAATAGGACCCTTGCCACGTTCACGAAGAGGTGCGAGGTTTATCCTAGTCGTACAGGATATCTTCACGAAATGGGTAGAAACTGTGTTCGTTAAAATCAGTGACCGCGACGAATGTGGTGAACGCATTTCAAAATTTGGTGCTTTTTCGATACGGCGCACCAGAGGTCACCATCACTGATAATGGATCGCCAGTTTACGGCCAAGCTATGGCGTAATTTACTGGAGAGTTGGGGAATCGAACATCAACTGACAGCACCCTACACGCCTCAAGAGAATCCGGTGGAGCGGGCGAATCGAGTCCTAAAGACGATGATCGCACAGTACGTCAAAGAAGATCAACGGCTTTGGGACATACACTTGAACGAATTCAGGTACGCCATGAACACCGCCGTACATGATTCTACGGGATTTACTCCAGCTTTATTAAATTTTGGACGGGAATTGCGGTTACCGAATGCAATCCATGGCTCCCTAAAGGTACAGAATGGGCAAAATGACTCCGAGTCTCATGTGACAGATACGAACCGGAAAAGATTAGAAGCTTTTCGCGAAACTGTATAAGCAATGCCATTCGAATTTAGAAAGAGCGAGTCCGATCTCAAGCAAAATATTACAACCTAAGGCGGAGAGAGGAAAATTTCCGGGTTGGGGAGTTGGTGTGGCTGAAACAACACCATCTCTCGTCGGCGATTGACTCTTTCGCCTCGAAGCTAGCGGCAAAATACGACGGGCCTTATAAAATTGTAGAAAGGTTCGGATCAAACATCTATAGCCTCTGTGGTCGAAAAAAGAATGTGCTACGAGCTCACGTCAAAGACTTAAAAAAGTATGTCGACTAAGGGAACACGTCTATCTGGCTGAATAAGCCGGATGTTGCAGCTCCTACTGGGTAAGTAGTAGGCTGTAACTTCGCACGTTATAGATAAGGATGTCTAGTTTAGTTTTGTGATTCCTGCATGTGTTTGAACTCTTGCTTTGGGTTGCAGGTTGCACGCTAACTGCACTATCCCCTGCTATTTGCATTTGTAGTTTTTGTGTGCTTGAGTGGTTACCTTGTGGCTTTGCACGGTAGTCTAGAGCTTGGCTTGTGTGTCTGGGTTTTTGTTCCACAGTTTGACAGATAAGGAAGATGGCACAAGTCGTAAGGAAAACAGGTCCGTTTGCTGCCATGCGATTCAGAGCGGCTTTTTCCTGGACAGCTGCTAAACGGCGAGGTAATTTTCGGCGTAATCAGCGGTTTTCTGGAGAGACGGAATGCTATGGATCATAACCTGCCAAATGTCCTCGCACTGGACTCCTACTTCTTCACGGTGCTGAAGAGATCCGGCCACGAGCGAGCGCGGGTCACCATCGCGACCAGGACTTGTGGGATTATGAGAAAATCCTCGTCCCCGTACATGAGGAGTTGGCGGACGTCGGCCACTGGTGGCTTCTCGTAGTAGAGCCACGGAAGGAAACCATCAGCGCATACGACTCCCTAAAAGGAAGAAACCACAAGCCGGCGATGGATCTTCTGCGCGAATACCTGAAGAAGGAGGAGATGAGGGCCAAGACCGAGGCCCGGAGTTGGTGCCTCTACGGTGAGCGGAGTATGTCCTTCACAGGAAAACCTTGTGGACTGCGGGGTTTTCCTCTGCGCTATCGCCGGAGCCATCTGCGGGGGACGGGAGGCTAAGGAATTGCGAGTAGATGGCCGAGAGTTCAGGCGGCAGATGGCGAAAGAACTTCGGGAGGATTCGGTTGACCGAGAACAAGAGCAGCCAGCCGGAATTGTTTCCGGGGGAGGAACCGGACTGGTCTTTCGAAGATCTGGCCAAAGAGTTAGACCAGCTAACTGACCCAACGAAGTGGTCACTTATACTTCCGGCCGAGGACGAAACACCAGAAGAGATCGGTGTCCTGCAGGAGGAGGTGGACGCGATAAACCTACCGGAAGGTGCCGCGGGAACGTCCTCGGGACACATGGAGGTTGACAAGTGTATGTCTCCCAAACCCACACTACTAGAGCTGGCCAGACTGTCACCTATGGACGAGGGTGACGTCCTCTCTTTGTCGCCCGGGTGGAGCATGGGCAGCTCGATTGAAGTGATCCCGGACCCCGAGGAAGAGGAATTCCTTCGAGTAGCCCCGTCGGTGAAATCCCAGCCAGAGGAGACGGCAACGCAGGAAAGGATGGGCGGACCCTCCAGAGCGTCCTCACGGCACCAAACCAAAGAGGACCCGTGGAAAACGCCGTACCATGAAGGTCCAGATACCGGGGACGAAAGGGGTAAATGTCCGGAAATTGGGCCTTCCAGTCTTCCCAAAGAAAAAAATAATGGAAAGAGAGGGCAGCTTAAGAAGAATTTTTATTTTGTTTTCTCCTACGGGGCGTAGGGGAATTTATTAATTCGAGGACGAAGTGTACACTTTTAGTTTACCTTATTTATTTTATGTTGAATTTTTGTGAAAAGTAAGTTTATTTTGATTTGTTAATCCGACTTCAGAGTCTTTTTTTTTAGTTTTTATTTTCTCCACGAAGTAAGTGGGGGGTGTAAGGGTTCAATTTTATACCCCGTTTTTTTTTCTTAAATGAGAAAAAGTTTATTTTGACAAGTAGGTTGTGTCGATTTATTTTTTTTCGTCGATAGTCGTCGTCGTCATTCCATTAGAAGGAGTCGATTTGAGGTTAGGGGACCTCTCTACTCGGGGCAGTGCAGTTAGCCGGAACTCCGATGTGACCGCTGCAGCGTCTGGCGACGACTGACGAAAACGCGTCTCTGCGCATGACCGGCTGGCGGCCTACTTATACAGCCGATCCGACAAGGGACAGAGAGTTTTTGCTTGATAACGTCGTGGAGTGAAGCCAATTCGAGGAGAAGAGTTTTCGCTTGCGGACGTCGGTTTATGAAGTCTGAAGTCGAGTCGAGGAATACGAGAGCCCTGTACGAGAGAATACGCAGTCGGCATATATCGTCTTTTGGTGAGTCACCCCGAATTGTAATCATTAAGGGAAATTAAAAACAGTACGAATATTGAATGTTAAATATAAAAACTAGTGCTGATTCGTTATCCTTGAATTCTACGGAATCTTTGAAAAATTAATAATTCGGTGCGTAGTATAGGTTATTTCGTTTAGTGACAGTAGTGTATCTATTAATTATAGATTCCATTACCTTTCACTACCTATCCTAGTTTGCAAAACGGGTATTTTGCATCCTATAAGCCGCGTAGGTTTGTAATCCTATTCCTAAAATTGATAATTCGGTGCGTAGGATAGGTTAAGAACCAGCTTATAGGTTATCTCGTTTAGTGACAGTAGAGTATCTATTAAATATAGGTTCTATTACCTTTCACTACCTGTCCTAGTTTGCAAACGCGTATTTTGCATCCTGTAAGCCGCGTAGGCTTGTTATCCTATTCCTAAAATTAATAACTCAGTGCGTAGGATAGGTTAACAGCAGCTTATAGGTTATCTCGTTTGATGACAGTAGTGTATCTATCAAATATAGGTTCTATTACCTTTCACTACCTGTCCTAGTTTGCAAACGCGTATTTTGCACCCTATAAGCCGCGTAGGCTTGTTATCCTATTCCTAAAATTAATAATTCGGTGCGTAGGATAGGTTAACAGCAGCTTATAGGTTATCTCGTTTGGTGACAGTAGTGTATCTATCAAATATTGGCTCTATTACCTTTCACTACCTGTCCTAGTTTGCAAACGTGTATTTTTGCATCCTATAAGCCGCGTAGGCTTGTTATCCTATTCCTAAAATTAGTAATTCGGTGCGTAGGATAGGTTAACAGCAGCTTATAGGTTATCTCGTTTGGTGACAGTAGTGTATCTATCAAATATAGGTTCTATTACCTTTCACTACCTGTCCTAGTTTGCAAACGCGTATTTTGCATCCTATAAGCTGCGTAGGCTTGTTATCCTATTCCTAAAATTAATAATTTCGGTGCGTAGGATAGGTTAACAGCAGCTTATAGGTTATCTCGTTTGGTGACAGTAGTGTATCTATCAAATATAGGTTCTATTACCTTTCACTACCTGTCCTAGTTTGCAAACGCGTATTTTGCATCCTATAAGCTGCGTAGGCTTGTTATCCTATTCCTAAAATTAATAATTCGGTGCGTAGGATAGGTTAACAGCAGCTTATAGGTTATCTCGTTTGGTGACAGTAGTGTATCTATCAAATATTGGCTCTATTACCTTTCACTACCTGTCCTAGTTTGCAAACGTGTATTTTGCATCCTATAAGCCGCGTAGGCTTGTTATCCTATTCCTAAAATTAGTAATTCGGTGCGTAGGATAGGTTAACAGCAGCTTATAGGTTATCCCGTTTGGTGACAGTAGTGTATCTATCAAATATAGGTTCTATTACCTTTCACTACCTGTCCTAGTTTGCAAACGTGTATTTTGTATCCTATAAGCCGCGTAGGCTTGTTATCCTATTCCTAAAATTGATAATTCCGGTGCGTAGGATAGGTTTAACAGCAGCTTATAGGTTATCTCGTTTGGTGACAGTAGTGTATCTATCAAATATAGGTTCTATTACCTTTCACTACCTGTCCTAGTTTGCAAACGTGTATTTTGCATCCTATAAGCCGCGTAGGCTTGTTATCCTATTCCTAAAATTAATAATTCGGTGCGTAGGATAGGTTAACAGCAGCTTATAGGTTTATCTCGTTTGGTGACAGTAGTGTATCTATCAAATATAGGTTTTATTACGTTTCACTACCTGTCCTAGTTTGCAAACGTGTATTTTGCATCCTATAAGCCGCGCGTAGGCTTGTTATCCTATTCCTAAAATTAATAATTCAATGCGTAGGATAGGTTAACAGCAGCTTATAGGTTATTGCGGTTAGCGCCAGTAGCGTATCTATTCATTATAGGTTACACTACCCTTCACTACCTATCCTAGTTTGCAAACGCGTATTTTGCATCCTATAAGCCGCGTAGGCTTGTTATCCTATTCCTAAAATTGATAATTCGGTGCGTAGGATAGGTTAACAGCAGCTTATAGGTTATCCCGTTTGGTGACAGTAGTGTATCTATCAAATATAGGTTCTATTACCTTTCACTACCTGTCCTAGTTTGCAAACGTGTATTTTGCATCCTATAAGCCGCGTAGGCTTGTTATCCTATTCCTAAAATTAATAATTCGGTGTGTAGGATAGGTTAACAGCAGCTTATAGGTTATCTCGTTTGGTGACAGTAGTGTATCTATCAAATATAGGTTTTATTACGTTTCACTACCTGTCCTAGTTTGCAAACGTGTATTTTGCATCCTAGAAGCCGCGTAGGCTTGTTTATCCTATTCCTAAAATTTATAATTCGGTGCGTAGGATAGGTTAACAGCAGCTTATAGGTAATCTCGTTTGGTGACAGTGGTGTATCTATCAAATATAGGTTCTATTACCTTTCACTACCTGTCCTAGTTTGCAAAATTAATAATTCAATGCGTAGGATAGGTTAACAGCAGCTTATAGGTTATTGCGGTTAGCGCCAGTAGCGTATCTATTCATTATAGGTTACACTACCCTTCACTACCTATCCTAGTTTGCAAACGTGTATTTTGCATCCTATAAGCCGCGTAGGCTTGTTATCCTATTCCTAAAATTAATAATTCAGTGCGTAGGATAGGTTAACAGCAGCTTATAGGTTATTGCGGTTAGCGCCAGTAGCGTATCTATTCATTATAGGTTACACTACCCTTCACTACCTATCCTAGTTTGCAAACGCGTATTTTGCATCCTAAAAGCCGCGTAGGTTTGTGATCCTATTCCTAAAATTGATAATTCGGTGCGTAGGATACATTAAGACCTGCTTATAGGCTATCTCGTCTAGTGACAGTAGAATATCTATTAAATATAGGTTTCTATTACCTTTCACTACCTGTCCTAGTTTGCAAACGCATATTTTGCATCCTATAAGCTGTATAGGTTTGTTATCCTATTTTTAAAAGTTAATATTTTGGTGCATAAGATAAGTTAGGTGTATGTACTTGGTCAATCTACTAGATATAGCATATATAAACCTTTCTATAGCTTATGATAATATATTTTGCTTACTTTAAGTCGTGTAGGCCTAATAGCCTAAGATCAAAGTTATTGATCAACGCCAGGATAGGCTGGGAACTTAATTTAGGCTATCTAGGTAACAGCCTTGTTTACAGATATATTATTCATTGGCTTAATAAAACCTCTGAATTCTCAGCCCGGTTTCTAAATAATATTTGTTTGGTGCCCTGTAAATCGCATAAGCTTTACTTCCTACTTCGAAGAGTATGTTTCAAAGTGAATGTTAGGTTGTAGGCTATAACAAACTTTTAATGCTTGTTAATATTAGCATATTTGATACTAAGGGCTTAAAGAGGAAAATAGTACACACGAAATACCTGTATTATTGCTGAACAAGGATACTTGTATTAAATAACCTAAATATATTTTGCTTGAAGGGATTTAGCTGCTTCACAGGAGAGAGATATAACACAAGACTTCCCTTAGACATTTTGCTTCCAGCTTAACTTATAAACTTATACGTTAACGTTAGTCTTGTTAGTATAGAGAAGGAATCTGTTGGTTTAATATATTTAATATTTTATTTTGATACTATAAAGTCAAAACATAACCTCAGCTTAACACAGCACAACAACACACTGAAGGAAGAAGAAACGAGCAGACGATACTGAGACCGGTTTTGAGCCAACGGCTGTGGAATAAAGATCTCGCGGACCACCGATATTAAAAATCTGTTTTTCTCACGCACAAATAATTGTCAAATAGTCGTCGTTACAACTAGGATTTATTTCTAAACGTCGCATTCTATAACGGGGCATTGACAGCTCTAATCAACATTTATCCACGTAAAATCGCGAAACATAGAACAGAAAACTGTGATGATATCGTTCTATTGAAGAGTGCGAATAACTGAATTCGCTCTGAACGAGTCTGAGGTTTTCTGTTCACTCACGTTTAAACCTTGTGCATCATATCGATCTCTACCAGCGTACGGTGAGGGCGCGGGTAAGATAGAAATAGCTATAAGTCGATATCACAACCCTGGAATAGAAACCCAGCACGACTGCAACTATCAGGGCAGACGATATAAAAAAGCGATTTCACCGAAACACCTCACACATTGTAGGTATACATCGTGTACATTGTAGGTATACATCGTGTACATTGTAGGTATACATCGTGTACATTGTAGGTATACATCGTGTACATTGTAGGTATACATCGTGTACATTGTAGGTATACATCGTGTACATTGTAGGTATACATCGTATACATTGTAGGCATACATCGTGTACATTGTAGGTATACATCGTGTACATTGTAGGTACACATCGTGTACATTGTAGGTATACATCGTGTACATTGTAGGTATACATCGTATACATTGTAGGTACACATCGTTTACATTGTAGGTACACATCGTGTACATTGTAGGTACACATCGTGTACATTGTAGGTATACATCGTGTACATTGTAGGTATACATCGTATACATTGTAGGTATACACCGTGTACATTGTAGGCATACATCGTGTACATTGTAGGCATACATCGTGTACATTGTAGGTATACATCGTATACATTGTAGGTATACATCGTGTACATTGTAGGTACACATCGTGTACATTGTAGGTATACAATCGTGTACATTGTAGGTATACATCGTATACATTGTAGGTACACATCGTTTACATTGTAGGTACACATCGTGTACAATGTAGGTACACATCGTGTAACATTGTAGGTTACACATCGTGTACATTGTAGGTATACATCGTGTACATTGTAGGTATATACATCGTATACATTGTAGGTATACACCGTGTACATTGTAGGCATACATCGTGTACATAGTAGGTATACATCGTGTACATTGTAGGTATAACATCGTATACATTGTAGGTACACATCGTGTACATTGTAGGTATACATAGTGTACATTGTAGGTATACATCGTGTACATTGTAGGTATACATCGTGTACATTGTAGGTATACATCGTGTACATTGTAGGTACACATCGTGTACATTGTAGGCATACATCGTGTACATTGTAGGTATACATCGTATACATTGTAGGTATACATCGTGTACATTGTAGGTACACATCGTGTACATTGTAGGTATACATCGTGTACATTGTAGGTACACATCGTGTACATTGTAGGTATACATCGTGTACATTGTAGGTATACATAGTATACATTGTAGGTACACATCGTGTACATTGTAGGTATACATCGTGTACATTGTAGGTATACATCGTATACATTGTAGGTACACATCGGGTACATTGTAGGTATACATCGTGTACATTGTAAGTATACATCGTGTACATTGTAGGTATACATCGTATACATTGTAGGTACACATCGTGTACATTGTAGGTATACATCGTGTACATTGTAGGTATACATCGTGTACATTGTAGGTATACATCGTGTACATTGTAGGTATACATCGTGTACATTGTAGGTATACATCGTATACATTGTAGGTACACATCGTATACATTGTAGGTATACATCGTGTACATTGTAGGTATACATCGTATACATTGTAGGTACACATTGTTTACATTGTAGGTACACATCGTGTACATTGTAGGTACACATCGAGTACATTGTAGGTATACATCGTGTACATTGTAAGTATACATCGTGTACATTGTAGGTATACATCGTATACATTGTAGGTACACATCGTGTACATTGTAGGTATACATCGTGTACATTGTAGGTATACATCGTGTACATTGTAGGTATACATCGTGTACATTGTAGGTATACATCGTATACATTGTAGGTACACATCGTATACATTGTAGGTATACATCGTGTACATTGTAGGTATAACATCGTGTACATCATACATACTCATTTTTTAAATCGTAATACACTAACTTGTGTATCTCACGGGAGAATGAAATTTAACCTACTACTGTAATATATATGTTAGTTTTAGAAGTCTCTAATTTTAAAGAGTTAGTTTTGAGTTATATCATCGCCAACTTCTTTTGGACTACTTCGGTCGAAACGTGACACCAGACTAGTAAAGTCTGTTTCTTCAGATTCCAGACGATTCAACGCTTCAATAAGGAGAGGTGAACTAAAGCAAGCTGAAAATTGACAAGCCAATCACGGAAAGTAAATTAGTCTTATTTTACCAGGTGAAGTTAGGGCTAAGAAGACCTCTCTCAACGGTTTAAAAGGTGACCACCACCAATGGTCGGGCAGGCGGGCTGCTTGCAAGGACGGGATCACTTAGTGGTCACCCATCCAAGCAGCAGCCACACTTGACGTTGCTTGACAACCAGATAACCAGATTTAGCGATAACCGTTGTACACGCTACACTACACCACTGGCAATGACGTATGGAAATGTATTACCTTTATGAACATATTTAATTATTTTTAAAACCAATGATTAATCTTGTATTATTTGGGAACACCAAACGGCCGCCTGTTAGGCGAACACTACTCTATTTTTAGTTTATAGCCAATTGACCGAGTACGTGGCATATGTGTTGTGATGGTACATTCAAGGACAATGTATTCTGAGTGGGAGTTCCCATCAATCAGTCTCACTTTATTTCCTAAATGGACTGAAAATTCTGAACGAGAAACAAGAAAAAATAAGTTCAAGTTATTCATGTCCTTAGTACTTAGAAAGAACCACATTTTCAGTCAAATTTTATTCGTTATTGTTAATATTTTAAAAATTATGCAAAATTGTATTAATGAAAAATAATATAAAGATTCAAAGTACTCGAACTCGTAGTAATCCTATCATAATATTAAAAAATAAACATATTTCAAGAATCCAAAATAAAAATTAAAAAATAGTGTAGTATACAAATTGAAATGCAATGAACGTCAAAACCACCTTGTTAGAGAAACCGGCCGATCGATCCTTCGAAATTTGATTTATTGCATAGTTAAAGGACATCTTCAAATCGAAATTATTACATATGACCATTTAAGCACAAATATCGAAAAATATCTAGAAATATTAAACGTGTTATCAAATTTAGAACATTTTGAAATTTACAAAGTGGCAAAATTGTTCCTGGTGTATAATCGACCAAAGGTATTTTAACAAATATTTTATTATTACATAGACTTTTAAGAAACATAAAGTAATCACACATTTATTAAGCATTAAGGTAATTGGTAGTTATAAAACATGTTTATTTAGTCAAATTATTTGTTAATTTTTATTTTATTGAGCTAACCAAGTATCTGAAAATAAATTCTCAGAATTATAAATGTTCATAATACGAATGAAAGTCAATAAAGTTGTTAAATGTTACTACGCTTGTCACTTAAAAAGGATTTGCACTTAAGCAGGAATGATATTATTTAATACCTTACCTTCAAAATATCACCAATAATTTGTTTTATTAAAGGGGAAGAAGGGTAGTTGTTTCTGATAAATATAAATAATCGTATATAGCATTTGAATGTATCATTTTTGTGGGAGCTACACTAATAAAGATATAAATAAGGTGAGCTCAGTATATGGAGAAGATTCAAAGACTCAATTTGATTACAGTGAAGGAGATGGAAGTCTTGTCTGAATGTGATCCTCTTTATCTGATAAAGAAAACGGAATATTGCTCTATCCGTCTTGGTTCTCAGTGTACCATCTGTTGTACTCTGAATGTTATATTTCAATATTATACGTCTGCTCACAAAATTGACTTTCATTTTGACTATTCTAGACATGTAAAATCTCATAAATGTTTCAAATATTTACTAATTTTTATTTAAATCTTTACATTTCTATAATTGGAATAATTGAAAATTGGCTCATAAACTCAAGGAAACTAGAAGTAAAACATTACAAGAAACCTTGTGTCGGCTAATTGTACCTGAAAATACTGTGACGTAATAAATTTTATTCGTTTATGTGACAGGGAAATATTTAGGATGTTATTCTATCAACATCATTAGACAACTCCGTAACGGTATTAATTTCTGTATTTAGAAATACGACCAGTATCACTGCACTGTTTTCAAGTTTTTCTTTTATTTTAATTGCAAAGTGATTATATTATAGGTGTAAGTTAAAAGTTTCTACGGTTCTATGCACAGTACAAATTTCGCAGAAACTGAAATCCTTCAGATCACTCAACCAAATGCCATGAAATTGAAATGGCATTTACGCCAGCTAATATGTTACCATGCTCTATAACCTGTTAAGCTCTTAAACGTCAATATTCCGAACCCATGATCATGAAATATCAATGATTTATGATTCCATTATAATAATATATTACTTGACATATATCAGGTTTAGAAGAGGGTGTCATTTTAAAAGTATTATAAGTGACAATATTGTACAATGCTAGAAATCTTAATCTTTTTGTTCGGGGGTTTGTTATACTACTTATGAAATGTAAAACGTGGTGGGAGTCTTATGGTTAGATTATTTTTGTTTTTAAAAAGAACTTTCTTATCTTAACCCTGGGTTTAGAGAAGCACTTAATCAATCCTATACCTATCTAATTTTTTATGTTAAAACTGGCTAATAGGTCAGAATAGAGTGATCGGGATAGCTGTAGTTGACAACTTAGTTTCATAATCTTAGATGCATTTACGTGCAATAACACGTGTTTTACGAGATTTGAGGACTAATTTTGTATACGAGTCCTTAGATGTAGTCTGGAGTTGTCAAATTGTTTACTGCAAATAAATTACTTCGGTCTAAAAACATTGAATGTGACAGACCTAATAAAGCTTATAATACATCTAGAAGTCTGGTATACATGTAAATGATATTGCAACGGTATTGGGTATGGACATAAATTCTGCTTACTACAGTAATATGGATATAACCATATTGCCTTGGACCTAACAAAGAGTTTTATTTACGTGGTTCATGTGGTGAACAAAGTTACAGCTTAAACTGAACACTCTGCCATTCAGCCGCCCTATTGTTGTCCAGGACTGAGTCATTAAAGTCTTTGTTACCTTTGTACTTCTGTTTCTGTTTGCGTAACATCGCCCAGCATTGTCTCTCGTCCACTGTAAATAGTTTAGTAGAAGTTAGGGAGCATTTTTAATTAATTAATTCGAAATGTCAATTCATGTCAATGTTGAGTTTAACTAAGGTTCACCTTCATATTAGTGCAGAGTGTGACACTATCACAGACCTTTATCCTGGAATTTGGAGCCATGTTCGTCTGAAGAGTTCCAAACAAATAGCGATGAAGAGGCTCAAAACGAACTGTTTACATCGATTTGACATCAGGGTTACCTCGAATACAAAAAATAGTGTCATTTGGTTGATTACGTATTCTCATGTTCTCATCAGGTGCACAATTGAGTGAACTACGAAGTTTTAGACACGATCTCTTACCACTCTGGAGCAACCAAGTTTAGCTGTATTGGGAAGGTTGACTGTGTGTACGTGTAAATGTTGAATTTAGTTCAGGTTCAACTCTCTCTTAGTGCAGCGTCTAGAATCTGACACTGGTAGAAACCTGACTCCCGGAATCTGGAGTAATATTCGTTTGAACATATTCTAAATGTCGGTGAATAAGAATTAACGGAGATCCACAAGAAAAGAAAATTAGCTAAACCTGCCGAAGTTATGATGTGTTTATTCACACCTATTCCTTAGAATAACTTTTGAGAATTAATACTTACTCCCTTATTAACAATACACTGTCCAAGTAGCAAGAAACACGTTTAACTTATAATGTTTATAAAGAAATAATATTAGCAGGTTAATCCCCTGAGTTATCATAATCTTACATGTTCAAACATAACGCGTATACGCGGCCTGTTCAAAAACAAATAGGGACTGGATAGTAATTCTATACAACCCATACCTTTACTATATTGTCTGAATTGAGTATGATGGATAGGGTTAATGCGATGCGAACAATAAAAGTTATCCTTTCATATCTCTTAAAATTAGACTTTGATTAATTTTTATAAACAACATTGGTAATGTTAGCAAAAATGAAACAGAGCAGTAGAAGGTGGAAAGATTGAAAAACTCCCTATGAAATAGATATTTCAGGGGGTCGTAATGAATTTTTAAATTTCTTCAAAAACAAAATCTACCAAACTTTCATCTTTCCGACTGCTTCAAAGATAGTAAATGGTAGTAATTGTTTACCCTCTTGTGTTTTAGGACACCATCCATGGTAGATGAGTACTTAAATAAACTACTTAATACTTATTAAATACTTAAATAAACAACAAGATTGATCCGAATCGGACAATAGAGCTACATAATATTTGTAGTTTCTGAAGTATTAAAAGAAAGTTATCTAAGATATATATATATATATATATATATATATATATATATATATATATATATAATCTAAGAAATCGGGATACCAGCGTTATCAGCCAAAAAAAGAAAGAAAATTAAATCATTACAAAGAGGGAATGTGAAGTACTTGAGAGCGACGAGCATCAAGAGGTTCAATAAAAGGTTCTCAGTTGTAGTGCAGTACTTTACTCTACAGTTGTGGTTCCTATAGCTTCGTTTCATTGAGCTCCTTGTTCTATTGATACAGAGTTTACGATCCCATATACTTCAATTGGTCTTAGTTTGCTCCATTTATGTTTTCTTTTAAAACGTAACAACCAGAAGGTGGCATGACGTAACAATGCGGCATAGAGTAAAGAATGACTTTTAAGGTATTTTTACACTAAAAAGATTACTTACTTTTGTTATAAAACATATTTCGTTAGTGTTCCTTAAAAATACTTAAACTTGTCTTTCATTAGATATTTTTAGAATAAATAACAAAATTCTTTTATAAAGTAAGGGATCCAAATGATCAATTCCACAGTATACTGAGCAATAAGTATTAATTTAGAATATGATATTTGTCTTAGTAAGTAAATTAAATAACTTCAAAAAATTACCTATTTACTGTTTGTGTATTGTTCTGAAATATTAGATACACAACATAGCAACCTTCTATTAATAGTTTCTTGAGAAGCAGAATAGTTTTGTATTCTGCTAGTTTTCTGTGTTTCCTACTTACTCACCAAACTGGGTATTACTCGCTAATTGCTGAGAGGTATTATTTACATGTTGGCGATACACCAGCCTCTACTCAAGTTTTATTAAAGCAATTACCTAAAGAGCGTCAAAGATATTAGAGCGTGACTGTGTATCTCTCCGCCATGAAACGTGACTGTCCAACCCAGCAATTAGAGCTCCTACTCTGTTTGCTTTTTCCGGTTTCATTTTCTCGTTAAAGATAAAACGTAGCTGCAATATTTATTCTAGTTTTAATAAATTAATTACTTAAAGAACGCCTAGTATGGCAGAGTGTGACTGTGTATCTCTCCGTCATGAAGCGTGACTGTCCAACCCAGCAATTAGAGCTCCTACTCTGTTTGCTTTTTCCGGTTTCATTTTCTCGTTAAAGATAAAACGTAGCTGCAATATTTATTCTAGTTGTAATAAATTAATTACTTAAAGAACGCCTAGTATGGCAGAGTGTGACTGTGTATCTCTCCGTCATGAAGCGTGACTGTCCAACCCAGCAATTAGAGCTCCTACTCTGTTTGCTTTTTCCGGTTTCATTTTCTCGTTAAAGATAAAACGTAGCTGCAATATTTATTCTAGTTGTAATAAATTAATTACTTAAAGAACGCCTAGTATGGCAGAGTGTGACTGTGTATCTCTCCGTCATGAAGCGTGACTGTCCAACCCAGCAATTAGAGCTCCTACTCTGTTTGCTTTTTCCGGTTTCATTTTCTCGTTAAAGATAAAACGTAGCTGCAATATTTATTCTAGTTGTAATAAATTAATTACTTAAAGAACGCCTAGTATGGCAGAGTGTGACTGTGTATCTCTCCGTCATGAAGCGTGACTGTCCAACCCAGCAATTAGAGCTCCTACTCTGTTTGCTTTTTCCGGTTTCATTTTCTCGTTAAAGATAAAACGTAGCTGCAATATTTATTCTAGTTGTAATAAATTAATTACTTAAAAGAACGCCTAGTATGGCAGAGTGTGACTGTGTATCTCTCCGTCATGAAGCGTGACTGTCCAACCCAGCAATTAGAGCTCCTACTCTGTTTGCTTTTTCCGGTTTCATTTTCTCGTTAAAGATAAAACGTAGCTGCAATATTTATTCTAGTTGTAATAAATTAATTACTTAAAGAACGCCTAGTATGGCAGAGTGTGACTGTGTATCTCTCCGTCATGAAGCGTGACTGTCCAACCCAGCAATTAGAGCTCCTACTCTGTTTGTTGTTTACAGTTTCATTTCCTCGTTAAGTATAAAACGTAGCTGCAATCTTTATTCTAGTTTTACTAAATTATCTACTTAAATTACTAAAGTGGTTGTGGTTCTCCTCCCTCCTCACTGCCTGTACTACCTAAGTTGCCCGACGATGGGTGTCGTCGATGGAAGATTGGCCGGATCGGACCGCCATTATCTGTAGAGACGATCGCGTCGGTCAGTCTGACACGTGTGTGCTCGATCTTTCCCGCCGTGTCAACCATACACAAGGGGCGAAATGAAGGAGTCCCCGGTGCAGCCTTAGCCTTGAGGATCAAGACTAGGCGGCCCACCTTCCATGCAGAATAAAAACACCATCTGCTAAACACGTATTGAACAGGTCCAGAGAAGTCTTGGATCTCTCCGTGACGGACTTAAGTCTGTATATCAGAGCGTATGCTATCAAGGTCCAGGCCTAATATCACTTACAATCCAATTATATCCGTAGGTTAACAATTTTTCCTTGATTATAAATTTATACGTTAATAACAATTTTATAGTATGAGGCTGAAACACATTTGAAATAAAAAACCTCTTTTAAATCAAAATATTTAAAGATGTATTTTTATTAATTGTGTTACTTTAATCTACTTAAAATTTATGATACGTTACTTCGTAAAAATAGCTCAATATATATTTCAATTTAATATATTAACAACTGTGACAACATCTATGCTACTTGACACTATAGGGTTCATGATATGTATCAAATAATCACACAACATTATTGAAAATTAATAGAACCAATTTCCGTTTTCAGGTGTTGAATTTTTTTTATTTTTATCATACACAAATTTACAGTAAGTAATATAGGCTGATGTTAGTATTGTGAAACTTTTACGGAATATTGAATCTAAGAAACAGTGTAAGAACATGTAAATGTATCGTTATTTCACCTAAATACATGTGAAAGGCAAAGCCCTCTCTCACTCATCACTGATTCTCTAACTTTCCGATATAACGAGAAGTGGAGATTTGGCACACGTATGTCTTACTGTAGGAAAACCAAAGAATTTTAATAAAGGCTGAACATTTATTGCAACCACACAAATAATTATATTTCTTATACTTCAACTTTACGGTGCTAAAAAAAATTAAATGAGACACACACGTCCTCAAAACTTAAGTGGAAAACAAACAATAATTCTTTCATGACGATCAACTACCCATAGATTTTAAAATAGATTTAAGCTTTTCGATGTCTTAAAATTTGGAAATTTGACTGACGTGAGGAATGTATGCGGTAAAAGAAAAAAGATTAGTTGCATCTAGTTTCTAGCGCCTGTTGATATACAATTTTGGGTGAGACGCTTGAAACATCTTGCACAATCAATGAGGAAAAGAAGATACATAATGATATTTAAGGCTGAAGTTCCATTCCCAGTTACGAACAAATGGTTTTCGCTTTGATTCCAAATGGAAAAATGATCTGGCAAGATGACGGAAGTAGAGAGATATAATGTACACTGTGTGTCAAAAACTGTGAGATATAGTTAATGAGCTTCATTGTTTCAGGCGAAGTACAGATACACTAGTCTGAAATGTAATGAACTTTGTCTCGTAGGCACACAGTGTTCATTGTATTAAAATATTTTCCCTTTTTCCTGTCACTCCTTATGCATGGTAATTTATCTTACTTAAACTTTATACCGTACTACGTCTGTTTTGAACAGAAAATTTCGTGCGAAGCCGCGGGAACTGCTAGTATAATATATATGTATGTGTGTGTGTGTGTGTGCTTGTGCGCGCGCGCGCGCGTGTGTGTATGATTTAATTGCGCATTTTAACCATTTATATACCTTATTTTAAGGTATAAACAACTCTAGTCTGTCGTGTTATATTCTTAATAAATATATTAACACGTCGTATGGTATGAGTCTATTTAGTTTTTAGGGCTTAACAGGTATTAAAAATAACATTTGAAGATGATTTAGGCAGTTTTACTGTCTTTATTAATTGATGGAGCACTGAAACAATAAATATAAAGTATTCTCGTTGTATTTCATCCTGAAGGATATTGACATTCGTCTATTTTCCAATTATATTTTGGTCAATATCAACATCTTGAGGACTCGTTTAGATAGCTATCTTTGGTCGAAGAAGGTTACTGACAATACTTTAGACGTATGATAACCTCTGTGCTCAATGGAAAAGAAAGGTTAAAATGAAAATTTAAGGACTATTTTTTAAATAGTAATTTATTTGTTTACATTAGTTTTAAAACTGTACTTTTGTATTTGTAAAGACTATTTTCCATTATAACACTTGTAAACATGAGGGTTTTAAACATTCTTTAATGTTTCATGTCGTTTTATCAATAACCAATACGTAAACGACACTACCAACATAATATGTTTCCATTAAAATATTAACCATGGGTTTATTCATCCATAAAATATGCATCGGACGTTAAAACCTCTAGATGTATTAATATAATTTAATACACTGTAAATAACAGTTATTTATATTTTAATTCAGGATTCCTTTGAAATCTGACGGAATGCAAGTTTAAAATATAATACTGCCAATGCATTTGAAAAGAATCATAATAAAGGGAGATATTTTAAATTAAATTAAAAGCTTTTTCATAATTTAATAATATAACTCTTTACAACTAAACTTAGAGTTGGTTTGTTTTAACTAAATGTCAAGAGACCATTTCAAACATTAAATGAAAAGTGAAGTACCAGTATCAAGTTGAAGTGAGGTGACAATCATCCCTTCCAGCAAACTTGAACTTTTCCATCGACACGCCCGCCCCGAATGTTGCTGAACCGTTTTTTAGTGCTCTGTGGCTCATGAATATCAAAGTCTGCCGTACTGAAAATGAAAAACATGTTTATATGTTTATATGTAATCATATTAATGTTACATGTTTATAGTAATCATTATTATATATGAACTAACAGTTAAAATTCCTTACGAAATCATTGTGGCGTGTGAACTGATAATTAAAAACATTCACGAAATAAATATTAATAAGATGAACGGACAATTAAAACGCTTAATAAACAATCATTGTTAATTATATATGACAGGTATTTATTTAGGCAAATACAATTATAGCCCTAAATACACGAGTAAGACCGCCCAGTCAAATAACTGTTATGGTGATGATAATTTCGAGCTCGTAAAACACTGCAGTACTGTTGCAATTGCAATTCCAAATCATTAACTTATTTATATACAAATCAGGTTCCTGTATAGTCACTCGCCTTCCATAGAGAAAATATACAAATTTATTAATGTCTATGACATTCCAAAATTATTAATTTCATTATTAACTGATTCTTAGTGGATTTTTATCTTCATTTTTATCTATTTTTTTATTTCTTTTTAGTGTATTTATTCCTCTCCTTGTAAAAATTATGTGTTTATGAAAGCTTGATTAAAGTAAAAACATTTAAGTTATAAAACACGATTTGAGCAAGAACATTATGAGTAAAACGTTTTACAAACGGTTTATGCTGTGGTCATAGAAGAACTGTAAGATTTGAAAGAGATTATAACGTTTGATTTTATATTACTTCCCCATTTATACACCAAAAAATGTTCTAACTACACAATTCATTAAATAGGTTTTGAAAATTTTCTGTAAAAATTTCGGGTCTGTTGAAGAACGAGAATGGTAGCATTTTGAAAAACTATACTTTTAAAAAACAGATTTTTGGTTTTTTTAAATTATTTATTGTCATATTCTAGAGAAATAAAGCATTTCAATCAGAACATTAGAACATAGCCTATTGAAAAAACCCACAATTACAGTCCACAATTATTCAAACTGTAATCCATCCACAGCAACACACAAATAACAGCGCTTAACAAATGAATCGTAATTCTTCAGTTGATTGTTTTAATTCCTCTTCGTTATTGAAGCTACAAGTATAAACGTGTTCTTTTAAGTGTAAATAAATCACACACAGTTAAAACTGGTGATCAGGGTGGCCAATCTAAAAACTTATTTTCACGACCAATCATACGGCCATTAAGTTTATCGTTTAGTAATCGCTTGACAGGATTTGTGCAATGAGGAGGAGCACCATCTTGTTGGAAGATTGCTTGATCCATTTCTCGAGGCAATACCTATTCCCAGTCATTGTACTGTCGGAAATATCGAAAGATAGCACCCCATTAAAACTTTCACATACTAAATCAGTAATTTATTTTGACTTGAGTGAAGTCTGTTCAAGAATTTGTGGATTACGGGTGTTAGAATAATTAAAATTGTCCCTATTTTCAGCACCATTGTGGTAGAAAGTGTACTCGTCTGAAAGAACAATTTGAGTATGCCAATAAGGATCTAGCTCAAGCAACTCAATGATACGAGAACAATATTTCATTCTCCTGTCCGGAAAATCTTCAAGTACATTATTTACTAGGAGAATTTTGTTACATTTAATTTTGTTTTTCTTAATTATTCTCTGTAATGAAGGCTTTTAAACACAAGTTTTTTGAAGTTCAACCTTCCTTAGTGATTTTGGTTTACCTGAAATGCGGAGCATTGATGCGTATACTAGTACTTCTCTTTCCTCATTTGATCTTCAAGAGTACTTTTTTTCGACACTTCCAGTTTATAATAAAAGATTATTCCACTTACTCATTGCTGGATTGCTAAGTGGTTCAACTTTAGTTTTTACAGAATAGTTTTATAACGTCCTTTATTATTTGTGCAGAGTCGGAAATTTTCGGTGCATAAATGGGCAAGTAATATAAAATCTAACGTTTAAAACCTCTTTGTGGGACACTCTGTATATTAACTATGCATTTGCAACCGTTTTACACTACTGATCAAGCAGTGTACAGTTAATATTTTATAAAACTGTAACTGAAACAAATATTTCAGTATATTTGACGTATTTGATATTATCAAAGTGTCAACAGCTGCGTATCCTAAGTTAAATTTGGTTATGAAACAGAACTACTAAAATTTTAAAATATTCTATGTAAATCTCCTTAAAAATCTTCCTCGGATTTCAATAAATAATTTAGAATTATTCGAATGGTACATGCGGTTCTCAAAATTAGGGCATATAAAATATTTTACAATTAATTTTTATTCGTATGATTTTTTGAAACTGTATTTCTAATAAGAATAATTTTGTCGGTGTTAACTAAAATTAAATATAAAATATCTCATTAACAGATTTTCAGAGCATGCTAGTAAATCTCTTTATGGTTTTTGGTTTCGTATGAATTTACATTATAATGAGTACACTCTTCAACAGACCCAATACTTTCATTCTTTTACCATACATAAAAATCGGAATAAAATTATATTAAATTAATATACAAGCAAACCTCACTACAACTGTTGTTTATTCATTCATTTCTACATTTATTTAACAATTATTTTTCAAATATTTTTTCTATTTAAGATTGCTGTAATAATGCTACAACATCCGGCAAAAATATGTAAAAATTACTCTGTATGTATATGTCGCATTTAACATAATACTGATGATTTTTATAACTTTTGGAAAAGATCAAATTTATTTGACTTTTATTTTTAAAAAAATACGCACAAATGTTGTAGCTTGTAATAAGCAACATGTAATAAAAACCTATATTAGGTCAAACAACCACTGTAGCAGTTATTTCTTAGATAACAGAGGGTATCTCTGATAGGAAAGGTCAGTATTAAGAACGTCTGTCCAAATGCTGTTTTGCAATAACCGAGAACCTTCTGTTGGAACTGCTATTGGAATGTAAATATCGACAATTGCGTTCATTGAGCTGTAAAACCGTTCGAGTATTGTTGGCAATAGCTTCAGTTATTGTGAATTGCTATGTTGTTAAGTTTTATAACATACGGTTTTAAATCATCAATCTGTATATCTCTTCAAACATGCAATGCAGTTAAATATATTAACATCAAACTTATTATATAAAAAAAACTTACAGATTAGCAATTTCGCATTAAACGTGAAGGTCACGGCAGAAATAAGATTGTGGCCAAAAATTAGCCGGGTTTGGGCCATTTGTACATTATTTTATCTCGTTTAGTAAACAATATCAAAATAATAAAATTATATTTCATTGAAAATATAATTTAATCGTGTCTTGAATAAAAAAGGATTTCAGTCTTCGAAGCACATACTGCAGATATTTAAAATATTAATTTTAAGCCCTTTGTATTTGGTATGATTACAAAATTGTCCAGATGGACTATGCCTGCAGTATTGCATGGACTGGTAAAATCAAATCTTTCCACTTCTTTTTATTGTATTGTATTTTTCGCTATCTTAAAACGTGAACAATTAAAAACAATATTTTTTCCGACTGTAAATCATTTGTATCACCTCATTTTTGTGTTCTATATTTTATTATTAAGATAGAAAAGTAAACTACTAATTATTTAAAATCTTGCGGTTCCATGATCGTATATTCTGTATCATAAAAACGTAAAGTGTTTCGGAACTTTACAAGATATTGTTATTACCTGCAAGTAACAGTCACAGTAATCTGTATTAAATAACAGCAACGGTAAACAACCAACTACCAAGTTAAGAACTTATCCTGAGAAGTTTGTCGGTTACCACAGTTATATTGCAGGGTATTAAACTGTGTTCAATGAAAGCAACTCAGTTTATAGAAACAAAGTGTCATAAAAACGACGTAAAAATCCCATGTGTTTCCAAGTTTCTTCATAAAGTTAAGTTATGACGTCATATCCGGTTTGTTGATTATTATCACGGTTTTGATGTGAAATAAGGTTTTTGTTCGGTAACTGACCATCAAGGCAACTAAACATCATATTGGTTTAATTAGATTATTCTAATTTGTCGTTTAATTACTGTAATTGGACTTTATTTTATCTTTATATCCTGGATTAGACAAACATGCGTTGTGATATGACCATACTAATCGCATATTACAGCAAATGTATATAATTATGTATACAGCAAATGTATTACAGAGTATATTTAATTTAACTAAATCCTTAAAAATAGTTATATTTTTCCATTATGGATGGATTTTCAAATTCACAGCCACAAGGAAGTATTTATGTTAAAATATACTAATTATAAATAAATGAGTAATGGAAATGCTGTATTGTTTTTAGATAGTTAAGAAAAATCGGTTTTTGAATATGACTAATAGAAAAGGAATTACTACAAACTGAAAAAAATTGATAGTTTCACAGATTTACATGGATTCCGAACGAAGATTCAAATTATGTGCTAAATCCAGTTTCCGATACCATTTTCGTACATTTACCATCCAACAGTTTGGAAACATTAAATGACTTCCCCATTATGTTTATATAATACTTAGGCGTTTTTGCTTTATAGGCGAAAAATCTGAAAAAATCTCTTTAACACTGGGACCTAAATGTCTTCCAGTGTGATATGTTACTCAGCTTCGATAAGGGTGTGGTTGAGATCTCGTCATGCCGAGATCTCCATATGTTGTTGGTTTGCTCTCCAAACAATATGATGTAGGTCAATGGGTGCATGTACCGAATCGAACCATTATCCTTGCAAGTGAACAAAATTATTAAATGTATAACTTATTCCTAACATCTTACCACTTGCAGTAACTAATATATCCTTCTCGATTAGATTAAGGTGCATAGATTTAAGAAAGACCATTACTTTTGACTATACTCTATTTAGGCATAAACAAATTATACTTGAATCCTCCTGAGCATATGCAATTTACAAGAATTTAATGTACCCAATGGTATTTTGTCTCAAGAGATTTAATTCAGCCAAGAGCTTGTTTTGTCTTCTTACAAGATTCTATCTTGCTCTATTGTTTCTTTCCCCCTTTCCAATATCATATTATGCCCAATCGTTTTTGACCCTTTAAAAATTATATTCTCCCCAATAAATTTTTGTCTCCTTAAAAAATTATATTTTGCCCAATGGATTTTTGTCTCCATAAAATATTCGATTTTTCCTAGGGATATTACAATCTAACACGGCTCTACTTCACTAAAGGTCTTTAAGCGACCAATGGTTTTCACCACCCCTTAGGGGTCTAATGTGCCCAATGTTTCGGACAGTATAAAAGCCAATATTTAACCAGTAGCCTAGAAATTTTACAAAGACGAGCAAAAATTCATTTTCAAATAAATGATTACAGAACCTGTCTACTGTTACTAAAATGTTCAGTCATTGATTACGATTAACCATGATTACAAATGATTACAAAGTTAACAATGACTGGTTAAGTATAAGCACTATTCTTTAGCTGTGAAGTAATAACCAATGTAAATAAGTTTACTACAAAAACTTCAATGTCTTTGTCAATGACCTACTAGACAAATTAACTGTAAAGGCCTTACAATTTGCTGACGACCTGAAGATTTTCATCGCTGTGTCTACACCAGAAGACTCTCAAGAAATTCAAAATAGCCTTTCCGGAATTGAGGATTGGTGTGTGTCAGGAATAACATGTCTGTAAATCCCAGTAAGTGCTCTTGTATAACTTATCACCGCATCAAATCCCCAGTCATATACGTGTACTCCATTTCTGGTACATCCATTCCACGGTCCCAGTGTATAAAAGACCTAGGCGTTATATTTGCCAGCGACATGGGATTTTCTGGACATATAGACCACATCAGTAGCAAAGCAAACAAGATGCTTGGTTTCATAGCAAGATTCTCCAGAGGCATCGACAACCCTTCTGCTCTTCGCTCTCTGTATTGTTCCCTTGTGAGACAGCTTGTGGAATATGCAAGTCCCGTGTGGTCGCCTTACACTGTTGGCAATAGGACGAGACTGGAGGCTCTACAAAGGTGTTTTCTTCGCTTGATTGGTGTCCGGCTGGGTTTTGCCTATCTTGATGTGCCTGTGGAGGAACTGTCCAGCAATCTGAACTTGCCACCTCTTGCCCTGAGACGTGACGTGGCTGATGTTGTCCTTCTCTGGAAGATAGTGAGTGAATGGTCGCATGAACTGTCCAGATCTCCTAGCTGAAATCGACCTCAGAGTTCCGGCAAACACAAGATCTCGAGATCTGCTGGGTCGAAGATACCACTCAACCAACTTCGACTTCAACAGTCCTTTCGCAAGGTTTATTCGCCTGGGAAATCAGGTTGCGTCTGGGTGTGACCTGTTCTTCGATGGACTTCACCAGGTTCGCCGGCAGGCCTTCTCTCTTCTTTCTGTGAGGGACTAGTGATTAAGACCTACAGTAGTTAGCTTTAATCTGTGTTAAGTGCATGTTCATTGTATTATATGTTGTATTTATTTAATTTCACTGTTATTTGTTAAATGTTATATATTATATTTTAATTTATTAGCACAATTTATTTATGTTCGCTCCATACTTGAATAATTATTGTTGTTGTTAATCTTTATTTTTATTTTTTGTTATGTTTTGGATATTTATAACTTGTTACATCTTTGAATACTAATTATTTATTATCAAATTTTGTATGATACCTATTTTGTTACTTTATGTAGATTTTTTCATCTGTTCGTATTAATTTTATTTTCCGCTGTATCTACTATCTATGTTTGTATTTGTAAATTGGCTGCTGCCGTTGGAAAAAAAATAAATAAATAAAAAAAATAAAAAAAGAAGTTTTTCTATTGTAAATATGTTGATTTACACACAAACTGAATTCATTAGTTACTAACCGCCTCTGTATTGTATTTCAATGGTTGGTATTATTGGATAAAACAGCAAATGGGTTTGTAATCATTAAATATAAATTGACACCAATCAAATTGTAAACGAAGGTGTTTATAATTGAACCATGGTAAGTAAATATATTACACCTCCCCAGGAGGATTATCTTTTAGCTGGTTATTACCTTCCAGTTGAACCCACATTGGAAACAGCAAAACCCGGTCTGTCGCTAAAATCTGGGCAAACATATGGATGTTCAGAAACGGCAAATTACTAACCGCAAATGTCAAGATTATAGGGTGCAAGAACAATTCGATAGGTTTAGTCTACTACGGGAGATGACTGTTGGATTTCGGTGGGGTTCGTTCTCTAAGAATCAGGGTGTGCCACCTGCTTTAACTGGAGAGGCTGGTTCAAAGCTGGCTTCTCCTTCTCCCGAAGGAACATGACTTGTAATTAGTGTCCTAAATGTTTCTTCGTGAATCCCTACATGAGGCGGACTAGAGTCCCTCAAACATTAGGGGTCTCAACCTTAATCATCCAAAATATCCTGTCACTCCGGAAGCTGTGCAAAGGTCTTTCCTTATAGGACTAGGTGCAATTTTCTAAGCGAACAAAAAAAGTAAATTATTACACCTTTCTAGTCACTAAATATTATTTGTTGAAAATCAATTAGATTGCCTCCCACGTTCTTATTTGCTGCCTTTGTAAGGGTTTATTTTAGGTTTTTTCCAATGATATTTTTCCGTGTTTCCTTTATATCTGTAAATAAATCGTTACCTCTTAATGAACTTCTTACAACACGTGTTTATTAGGATGAGAAGGAGAAAGCTCGAGGAACGTTAACACGACACTTCAGCGTTAGTTTCTTTGTGAAGCCCCTCAGCACTAACCTTGGGGGCTTACAAAGGTCTGGAATGCTTTCGACTTCAACAGCATAGGGCTGAACGTAGCAAAGGATTTTAATATCCTCAATTCTTAAACACCACAGTCCAATGCACATCTTCACCTAATTCTGCTCTTTGGCCTCTTAGGCGACACCTATCGAATACAATGGTGTAGCATCTGCTACATTATTTATTTGGAGTTATAGTAATTTTTAGAATTCTAACCACAAATATAGTAAAATTTAGAATATTCATATCTATATTCGCCAATTACAATTGTATGTTCAGGTTTGAAATATGTTAAGTAATTCCTAAAACTAGAACGGTGGTTTAGGCTGAGAGTGATTCTTAAACAAAGGCAGACGAGTTGGGGGAAATTTTTTCAAATATAAAATTGTATAAATGTCGTGCAAAAAAGGTTTTCTTAGAAAACGATGCACCGTGTATAACTGGATGAGTGAAAGATAAAGTTTATCCTGTTAACGTTATTATTGACCTTATTTGGAAATATATATTGAATAATAATAATATGAAGCCTGAGTTAATCTTTACTTAATATTGAGGTTATATCTGTTTGGATTATCGGTTCAAATGGAAACAATAAAATACGATATAGTGCCTTGTGTTAAATGTGTTTCATACAGAATATGAAACTTTCTGACCTATATATGACGTACGGTATATACTTGAGACCAGAAAATAAGACAAAGATCATCCTACACGTTAACACAATTAAGCGGTGCTTTTAAACTTAGGTTTTAAGTTAACGGGCCATTTCTTTTTTAGTTTTATAATCATCCATATGAGAAATTGATTTCCTTATAATTAACCGTTTAATACTATGTACCTTTGAATGATACATAAAACCTGCGGTTTGTATTACGGATGATAACAGGTAATTTTTTATTTATTGAATAAGAATATGTCAACTTTATTTAATTTAATACGTCGTATCCTTTCAAGAACTAGATTTAAAATCTATACAAAGTATTTTCTTTTTTGTATATTTTTATATGTAAGAATTCCTGCTATGATCTAGTTATAGTAGATGACTTAACAGTTGTTAGGATTAATTTTTAAAACGTTAAATTGTACGAAAATGTTTAATTTTAATTGTATCTTTATTAAAAGAGGATTAACGTTTTATATTTAGTTCCGACTTTGAGTTGTAATCTATAAATTTATACTAGGGCAAAAATAACCATTTTATTTCTATTTCTTTAGTAGAAAAACTCTTTGTATTTTTATCATTTTCGAATTTTATGAAAGGAAATTCATTTATCTAGCATTTTAAAATCCTTGATGTTAATGCCATTTTTATACAAGCAATAGTGGTTTTAGTATCATTTGTGGAATCTATTAGGATGTAAAGAAAATTATCTTGTTTTTTAATGATTGTATTAAACTTTATACTGGAATAACAGTTTAAATTTAATAACTGAAATAAATACAAATTGATTACTTTTTTGTATACAGGTAACTTTCATTTTACCTTTTGATAGTAATAAATTAATAAACAACGCAAACCATGACAGCATAAACGAATAAAATATACCATATTTTATATATATATATATATATATATATATATATATATATATATATATATATATTAATAAGTAGATATGAATATGAGGGTTCTAGCGCACTTTTTGGAGTAAACAGAAAACCAACGTAAAATACTGTTTAAAGGACAATAAACGAATCTGTAACTCACGAATGGAAAATAACCGAATCTTTAGCTGTTTTACTGTTCATTGTAGGCTTCTAATTTCTTAAGCTATTTTAATGAAAAAATCAAGAAATCTCAATGAAAAATCTATAAACGGAAATAATGAAAATTTGCTAACAATCACTCGAGAAGTCGGGGAGAATGTGAGTAAAACCGCATTCTTTTCACGAGGTTCTTCATTTACTTTCTCCAAATGTACTATAAAATCATCAAAGATTTCAGGTTTAAAATCGTAGTTAAATTCAATGTCTAAATAGTGAAAGATTATAGGTAAAATCTTCTCATAATAAACGTGTGTATTTAAAACCTACAAACCTAATGTATTCTTTGAAAAGGAAAATAATTTTGTCAACGGTTCCAAGAGATAAGTAAAAATTTTTGTTCTTTTTTCTAAATTCTGAGACAAATTTTGTTTGCTTCTTATCTCCATATTGTAATTTTCTAAGCAGATTATTCAAATGTGTTAGCTTATTTCGAAATTTCTTAGGTTTAGGTCTTTCATACAAAATTAAATTACAATCTCTACAAACTAATCTTTTATCAATAATTTCTCCTCTATTATAACACTTGTAACAGTTGGCATTATACTCTTCCATTTTTACAAAAAGAATAAATGGAAGCTATGGAACTAAGTCTGCCGAGATATAAATTTTTCAGCGCAAATGTTTATGTTTATATTTCAACTACCGAGATAAAAAGAAATGATTTTATTTTATTATTCAACTATTTAGGATATTTTGTCTATGATTACAAAGATTATTACGGAAGAAATCGAGATTTTTCATCAGCGAAAGAGTATATTTTTAAAGTTTTAGAAGGAATGAAAGAGAACTATATGAACATCATTAACTACTGAATTTCTCTAATATCGTTCTTAATCACATCATAGGCTAAAAATTTCTCAGAAACCACAACCACATAACAAATCGCGTTTGTAACAGCATTTTGAAAATCCATATTGATAATTATATCGTTCTTTGAACCAGAAATATTTGTCAAACTCTTTGTTGTATCAATGACATAAATAGGTCTATTCGCTAAAAATTCTTTAGGATTGTAATACATTTCCATATTTTTGTAGTAAACTTTCTTAAAATCTTGATACATCTGATACATGATTCTGAAAAGACCACCGGAAATGTTTAAATTTTGTAATTCATCTGGATAATAAGAACCATTCAATTTTACTCTGATATTTTTCACATTCAAACTATCGAACTTTGAAGGATTTTTTTCTTGATTATTCTGTCTATCTGTTTGAAAACCAATGATAATGAACTTGGGATTGAAGATATTTCTATAAATATTTGTGATATCGAACGAATAAGTTGTTCCGGAAATACCTTTTTGCTCAATACATTGCCAATCTAGAAAATTAAACGTGATGTTTTGAGATTTTATAATTTCATCAATCAACTGAATTTTACTCGTGGTTTTGTAATCAATCATCGGAACTCTAATGAAAAACTCGTTAATTGTAATTTTGCCATCAACAGGCATAACATTTCCAGTTGCAGTCTTCAGAATCACATCATCGTCTTCTGCTCTTATAAAACTTAGATAAAATCCTCCTTTATAGATCGGAATAGTAACATTTTTCAAAAAATCCTAAGCCGAAATGTGCTAAATCACCGACCGCTTCAAATTGTCCAAATTTAAAAGTTTATTCAAAACTGTTTGAAAATACATCACTTTTGGAAATAACAAATAGTTCCTTTAATTGTGCTTAATTGACCACAGTTTTCGACTTCTTCTATCAATTTATTGTGTTTTCTTACTTCAATCTTAGAAAATAAAAACGGTATAAAATTATCGATTAATCTAACATTATCAGTTTCCAAGATATGCTTGACCATCTTGTTTTGTTTAAAGTTCCAGAAATATAAAACTGGAAGTTAGACGAGCAAAAGTTATCTCCAAAATCAATATTAAACTCAGTTCTTTTATTCGGTTCATTCAAATGTTGTTTACTAATTGGATAGAAATTTTTAAACTCCGCCCTTTCAATATCACTAGCATATTTTCTGTAGTCCACCATTTAATAAGAGAAAATTTAAACATCATGTATAAGAAAGATATCATTTTTTCATCGATCTAATGTACGTTTTTTATAAGAAAAGATATAAATTTTAGTAAAATAATTAAAAAGATTAGAGTCATTTTTAATGATCTACTTCGTCATATTCGGGATTCTCTTCCTTAAATTTTGCGATCTCGGTCACATATTTCAATAAAATTTGCACAGGATAGTAACCGCTATCTATAATATTGTTCCAATCAACTGTATCTTTATTTTCATCCAAAAATTTTATACTCAAGTGTTGATAGAGACAAAGAACAGACATATGATCTTTTAATTGATAATGTATATTTTCTTGAATGAACTCTGGGGACAGATTTTGATATTTTGCAATGTTATAACCAATTCAATTTGTTTACGTATAATCTCATCATATCTTCGGATAATTCATATTTTTGAGAAATGTCATCCCAATGTTCTTTTTTTCAAATCTCTTTCGTGTTGCATTATAAAAAGATCGAAAGCACTGTAATGTCCCGCCATCTCTATTTATTAAGAAAAAATTTCAAGTTTTTATAAATTGACTCTTTTTTGCGTTACATTCAGCACATTTTCCAGAAATTCTCTTAACTCCATTGATATTTGCATAGTATTTTATATCATTTGTTTCAGTTTTTGCCTTACACCTCACACAGTATATGAGCGCCATTTATATAAGGAAATTTTATCATGCATAAAACCCTACACGAATATCTATTTCAGTAAGATCTTCCTCCATATTATTAAGTTTTTCTTGTAATTTTTGAAATTTGACAGCATAAGAATCATTGTATTCAACAAATTTATGACCAATATTCTCAAAAGTTTTCGTAGCATCTAAACTAAACTTATCAAAAGACTCTTTAAAATTAGTAAGTTTTTCATTAATTTCACCAACATCGTCTACTGATCTTCTATTTCTGGCTTCTAACTTGTCATAGACTTCTGTTGTAAAATCTTTAACATGCTGTTTATGATTCTCATAATTTTGTTTTAGTTCATTAAACATTTTAATAGGATCTTCTAATTGAATCATTACAACAACATCAAATGGATTAATTCCTTTACTAACACCGCTAATTCTTTTTCCTTTAAAATCTAAGGCATTTTTAACATTCGGATCATGTAAATCAACAATATCGATGTTTTCTGATAAATTTTAGAGGTTTTAAAAATTTGTTCTTTAACAACAACATCATGTTTGTCAATACCAGGTCGAACACCGACAATTCTTTTTTTATTAGCCAAACTAACATAATTCTTTTCAACTTTGATCGCTTCAGTAATTTTATCAGCTTTTTCGATATGAGACATTAAATTGGTAAATAATTTTTTTTACAACCATCATCAACTTCTTTTTCCAATGTTTTTATTTTATCAGCAACTTCATTTGAACTCATGAAATTTGCAAGTTTGTTATCATATTCTGCTTTAAAATCTTCAATCTCGATAGCAAACATATCTGAATCTGGAAGGTTTTGTAATAAATTTTCTAACTTGTTATCAAACTCATTTCTCAAACTATCAAAATTCAAACTATTATCTACATTTTGAATAATTTGTGTACCAAATACGTCAAAAATATTTTGTGAATTCATATTTATTAAGCAATAATTTGTTAACAACTTCTTTAAAATCTTTACCATTACTCAGTTCATTCAAAACAAAAACACATAAATGACCACAAATTGGGGGATCTTTATAGTCTTGAATCTGAGAGTCATTGTAGTAGACGCTTGATTTTTTCAAATATTTGATCAATTCTATAGGTGGTTTTGTCCTCAATTCTTCCATACGAATCAAAATAACATGCATTCTTATCATTTTTATAATAACAAACCCAATGCGTTCCACTCCCCAAAATCGAGTCTAAATTCACAATTCCACATTCGAATTTCTTAACTTTTTCAGGTAATGTATCTCTCATGAAAATTCCTCTAAAATGTTTAATGTTTTTGCAGAGTTCTTCCAATTCACCGAATGTTAATGGTTTGATTTCAAATTTTTTTTAATGTTTGTTTTCACGTAATTCAAAGTTTTTTCATCTAATCCAGATCCTGTAACATCTTCCAACTCTTTATCTAACCAATTTAAAATGTTTCGAACAATAGGAATCACATCTTTTTTAACGTTTGGAGCAGCTTTACGAACATAAGGAACAACATTTTTAACAACTGGAATATTTTCTCCAAAATCTAATAAATCTTTCAAATGTCCACCATTTTTAAGTTCTTTCAACTGATTATAAGAAAATTCTATTCTGGTTCCTTTATTGTTTTTCTTATGTTTTTCGAGTTTATTGTATTGTCTATTTGTTAAAAATATCTTATCTTCGCCATTTTTTAGTTGATCTATTTTAAATTGAATACTAACGGGTATTTTTTTCTTAAAAGCGGATTTTATTTTTTCTTTCTGATTTTTTGCTGAAATTTACGTTCACCTCCATTTATATAGTTAAAATTTCAAGTTCTCTTCAATTCCCATTCCTAGTTTTCTCTTCAAAAACATTGCTCCAACTGTTGGAAGTGCAACAAATCTTTCACCTAAACTAGCATCTTTTGATAAAAATCTATCCATTGCCTTATCTTGCAAAACTTTATCTGCTATATGTCTGGAATTTGTGTCACTATGTTTTGCATAAAAAATATCGTGTTCCATAGCAGCTTGATCTAATTTATTTATACCAGGATCTCCTCTTTGTAGTCTTTTTTCGAGTTTTGTGCCAGGCCCCAGATACTGATAAGTTGGTACGTGTAATTCAAAAGGTAAATTGTTGATAAAATCATTCAAAAGTCCGCTACCTTCAATCATAGATGAACTTATTGCTGGCAAATCTCGCTTTAAATATTTAATTCCATCAGGTTTTTCAATCAATTCATCAAGTTTGTTCGAAATAAAATCTTTAATCGCTTTCTTTTCGTTCAAAAAATTGTTGTTTCCAGCCTTCTCTTGAGCATAAATATAATTAATAATTCCATCGAGTTTTGTCAAATCGTCGATATATCTGTACTCAATCTTATTATCATTGTATTTTCTTACACCTGATCCTTCGATTCGTTTTTCCCAAATTGGTTTAATCAAATTGATATATTTTTTACCTCTACTTGACTTAGGCTTCTTAGTAGATGGATCATTATTTTTGTAAATTGAGTCAGATTCCCATAAAATTTCTGTATACTTTTTCAAATCTTCTTCAGAATATAAATTATCTTTTGGAGCGTCATAGTCTGTTAATAATCTCCATAAACCTTGAGTTCCTTCATATGTTTTTTCATTAATAATGATATCATTATGTTCAAAATTCACGGGCAAATTTCCAATCATAAAACTTTTCTTTTTTCTGTCCCAATACAAACCAAATTTATCATCTTTTACTCTAGGAAGGAATTTTTTACCAATTTCACCAATTATTATATCCGTTGTTCCAGGACTTATTGGTTCAACTATGGTAGAGTCTTCAATGATTCGAGGTCTAAATGGTGTTGAAGATGGTAATTTTGGCAATTCAAACTCTTCTACTTCAGATTCTGGAATCGAAAATATCGGCAAATTGTCGTACAACTGGAACCAAATTCATTAAATTTTGATTATCGCTTAAAACATTTTCAATTTTGCCCTCAACATTTTTTATTGCAGAAGTTACAGGTTGATTAATTTTTTGAATAAGTTCTTGTTCTTCTTCATCAATTCGAATCTGTTCTTTAAATTCTTTGATTAATTTCTTTTCGATTTGATCAAGTTTTTTCGCTTCTTCAGAAGTTACGTTCACCATTTATTTAGGAAAATTTTGAAACGTGGAACACGAAACGTGGAACGTAAAAACGTGAACGTGGAACGTAAAAACGTGAACGTGGAACGTAAAACGTGAACAGATTTACCGTTTTTCAGTTGTTTTCATAATGTAAATAAAAAGTAAAGATAATGTAAAAATAATTGTAACAAATATTTTATCAAGTAGATTTGCCAGACCACTGAGCAGCATTTATATTAGAAAATTTATTCAAATATTTGCCATTTTTAGGCTTCAAAGTTAGATTAATAGTTTAAAAATCCGTAGTCTTCCTTCCAAATTTTATCACATAATTCAATAAAGTGGTTAAAACTCATATCAGATCCCACATAATTGTTATAAATCTTTCTCGAATAGTGATCATCTTGCTTAAAAATACACAACATATTCAGGTTATTTCTTATAACTTGTTTATCAACCTTTGAAAAGCATTGGGAAAGATAGATACAAGATATGTTTTTGTGACGAGACATTACGAAATATTCCTTAATAACGTCCTGATTTTCCAAAATACAATCATCAAAAACGATTAACGAATTGGGTTTACATTCGCTTAACGGAACTATGTCCTCAGAAGCATTATAAAAATGTGATATTTTTTTGTTTAAGTTTTTCTCAATATTTTCAAATCTTTCTTGTAATTTTTTATAGGCGTCTTGTTCTAAAGATTTACTAAAAACATACAAATTGGAATAAGGAATCAACCTATTGTAGATAAAATTCAATAATAAAGTTGTTTTTCCACATCCACTTGAACCAACAATTAACAATCTGATTGGTTGATCTTTCTTATTGTCTTCAAACGTTTTAAGTTTTATCTGATCTTTTTGCTTTAAAAATTTCTCCATTTAAATAGCTAAAATGAAGCTGTTCAAGTTGACTTCAGAAAGCTCTAAATTAGTTTTAAACTTGGAACATCCTATACACTTAGAGGAAGAATCAAATTATTTTATCGGTTTAAGCGGTTTTTTTATTCTGACAATTTTGTAATAAATATTAGTGAAAGTTTCTCCTTATTGTATAGGATTTAGTGAGAAGAACATAACAAAATATTATGGTTTAAAACAAAGGATATTATACTTTCGATCAAATAAAAAATTCCCTTAAAAATTATCTGAAAACATTCAAACAATCAGATAAATCTTTAAACTTTGACGAAAACAAGCTTGAAATGCAAAAAAATTATCTCTCTAATAAAATTCAAATAAAATCACCAGTAAGAATAATGTTTTCAGCAATTATTGTAGAATTGTTAGGGTTTGTTCAAGAAACTATTGAGCCAAATCAGGTATATTTAGGAAATAAAACGCCAAAATTTAGACCTTTCGATGTAATTGAAGTGCACTGCCAATCTCGTTGAACCTAGTTTTGAAAATCATACCGAACATTTACACAAAGAATCTGAAATTTTGTACACTTTTTTTCCCAAATGTTGCTTATGGATCAAAAATCAGTGAAAAACCGAATGAAATCGATTATATTCCAATTAGAAAAAATATTAAAAGAATTCAAAAAATCGTTCTAACTATACAAGACTCTGAGGGAAATTTAATAAATAATGAGAGTAAAACAACAATATATTTAAGATTGTCGAAAGAATGATGAATCAAGGGGGGAACGAATCGTTTCTTACCTTCAAACTTTCAAAACGAGTTGATAATGATGATAAATACCAATACTTTTATCTAAAAGATAAGGTAGCCCTCGAGGGCCACCTCACAAATATTCACAAAAAATACGAATAAAGACAATGTTAAAGAAAAATACAAAAAAAGCTTTGAAAACATAGATTCTGACAAGGGCGTCCGATTCGACGCTCTCACAAAAATTTTAGAATATGAAAAACACGAGACAAGCAATAATATTAAACGTTGATGATGATAAATCAATGTTTAAAGACATAAATCAAGGGGGTCTATTGAATAGACTACCTTTTAAACTTTCAAAATAACACTGTTTTCGTTAATGAATCTGGACTTTATACTCAAAATAAAAAATTGCTTGTTAAATTTTTTCTATCTAAATGGAGTCAGTTGTAGACCTACTCAATAATCAACTTATATTCAATAACAAACATATCTTTACGATTGTTGACGAAAACAATGTGATCTGGTTTAAGGCTAAAGACGTAGCAAAAATTCTAGAATATGAAAATACTATGCAAACGATCAGAATAAACGTTGACGAAGATGATAAAAACTTCTATTTTAATCTAAATATAAGGGGGGCTATAAATAGCTTACCTTCAAACTTCCAATATAACACTGTTTTCGTGAATGAATCTGGACTTTATTCTTTAATTTTGAGATCGCATAAACCAGAAGCGAAATTGTTTAAAAATTGGGTTACGAAAGAAGTATTACCTTCCATTAGAAAATATGGTGAGTACAAACTCAAAAACGAAAATAAGCAGTTAAAAGATGAAATAAAACAGTTACAAATTAAAGATGAAATGAAATCATTGAAAATAGAGAATCAAGAATTGCGAATGGAGTTAATGAAACCAGATCTTGTTTGTAAAGATTTTGATAAGAAAAAACACCATGTTTTTGTGTTAATTAAGAAGAATCACATGTGGGAATATCCTTATTACGTTATCAGAGCTCAGAAACGAGAAATACCAAACCGATTAAAACATCTAAAAATAAATTATCCTGAATTAGAGATTTTGTTCATTGATGACGAACCAAATTCTATCAATCTGTATAACCAAATGAAAGAATCTTTGAATATCTTATACAACGGAAATCATTTTACCACAAATATGACTGAATCTCGACTGATTTATAGAATATCTAAATTACACGATGAAAATGTTACTCAATTTTACTAAAAACTCTTGAATTATGATATTTTGTTTGTAAATGTTTTTGATAATTATTTAACCATTTTATAGTTCTTCCACATTCACATTGAGTATCTTCATAATATAATCTATGGTGATTCTTCTTTACACAATCTTTACAATATGAGTCTTTCTTATCTCTACTATAGTGATGACTATTAAACTCTGAAATTTTTTTAGTTTCTTTACATTTAAGACATTCTTTCTCTTCCAAAGTTAATTTTTCTATTTTATCATACAGCTCTTTATGATACTTCCTATAACAATCTTTACAATTATAAATAATTCCATCTTTTCTACTTTTATCTTTATAAAAAGCTTCAAAACCTTTTATTTCTTTGCACATTGAACATTTCTTTTGAGCCTTCATTTATATAGAAAAAATCTTTGACTTTCTCAATTCATATTCATAAAACTTTCCGGTTATTTCTTCATTATTTAAATCTTTTATACTATAAGTTACAGGATCTGTGTTATTAATTTGATAAATCACAAAGATTTCTCTTGACCAATTGTTCTTATATTTGTTCGAAAATGTTTGTTTTTTACTAACAATTCTTACATGATCATTGACTTTAAATTTAGTTTTCGTGTGAATTTCTGGTGGAACATACTTGAAAACGGTCTCTAATAACTCCTTTTCTGCATCCTTATCTACGTCTTTGGGCTTCATTTTGATTGTGCTGTGAACTGTATCGTTATAATTGTTTACGATTTTTTGAAGAATATCGATCCATTTAAAGTTTTTATTAATCTCAAAAATTACTTTCATTCTCTCATTTTGAGTTCTGTTATATCTCTCTACAATACTTGATTTCTCTTCGTTTTCAGTATGATAAATCTTAATGTTGTATTTCCTCAAAACATCGTTAAATTCTTTATTTTTAAACTCTAAACCCTTATCTGTATGAAGTAGGTTTGGAGGTTTGTGATTGATCCTTATGGCATCTTTTACTATATCTTCGAAAGCTTTTGAAACATCTTTACCGTTTTTTCTTTTGATAGCTCTTGACCAAGCATATTTTGAGAAAGTATCAATAACATTTAACATATACTTGAATCCATCATTTTGATCCGAATAGTTAGACATTATAACTAAATCTGCTGCCCATAAATCGTCAATTCCTAATGTTATAATTTTTCTCTTTTTAAACTTCTTTCGTACTGGTGCATGAATTTCTCTAGCTTCAATCTCGATTTCTTCCTTATTCTTAGATTCTTTCTTTACTTGTTTTTTCATTTGGATTCTTTATAAATTTACTCTTATTTGTCTTACATTTTGAACATTTTGCTGCAATTCTATACAACCCGTTTTGAGTTTGAACGATTTTAGAATCTATATTTTTCGTTTTTTTCTTGCATTTGTGGCAGTGAATCAAATCATCTTCCATTTACATGTCAAAGTTTCCAAGTTTATTTAACTCATCTAATATATCAGATTTTGCTTCATTTTTATAGCCATAAGGTACTGTATCGATCTTATTTTCTAGAACGATTCTCTTATCATCTTTAGCGTTCAGTGCTAACTTGTTTATAGTGACGGTGTACAATTCATGTTTATAGCTTTTTATTACAGTCATCTCCCTAAATTCTTCTTTATCTTCGAACAAACATCTCTTTAAGTTTTCGATATTTATTGTTTTATTTACAACGCTTCTCTTAATTCCTTTACACCTAACTGGATTTTTGTCTAGATATTTGTACGAGTACATCTTTGATCTTAAACCACAAAATTCTTCTAATATCTCGCCGTTCAATTCGTCTTTGAATTTCCCTATTACCTTCTTATTTTTAGTAGTGAAACATTCATGATCTTTTGGATAGTCGCTCGTATCGAAATCATCTATATTTTCTTTAATAATTTTAAAGGGATCTCGTTTCAATTCTAAGAAATAACTGTCTGTATCCATGTAACACAGATTCAAATCTGGATCAAACTTCTTTAATTTGTTGTAATAAAACTCGTACATTAGCAATTTTGAGAGGTCGAGAACTGAAAATCCTATGTAAATCGGTTTGTTAAATTTAACCTTTTGTTTGTACATGTGACTCGCTATACAGTTGTCGTCAAAGATATTGAAACATTTGAAATTCGTTTTCTTAGCTTGTTTCATTGAAAATTCTTCGTTTCCTAGTTTAATATCACATCTATTTCTTACATTTTCCATCGATTTTCCAAAAACCGAGTTGTTCATAAGCTTATAAAAGTCCTTCTCAAAGTCACTTATAGCCTTGGTTCTCACACTAGTATTAAAATCGATATATTCTTTCATGAAAGGTTTCTGATCAAACGCAATAACCCTATTCACATGTTTTAAAATCATACCTTGTTCTAGATAGAATTTCAAATTTCTAGAATGAACAACATATTCTGTTTTGTTTAAAAGAGTTGTGCAAAGTTTGTTTTTAAAATGTTCTGGAGCAAGAGGTAAATCTTTGTGATGTTCATGCAAATTTGTTGGATATTCAAGATCAACTTCTAAAATATATCCATAATCTTCGTCGCCAGTGAGTTCCAAAATTGTTTCTTTCCATTCTGCTGTTGTATACGTTTTAGGATCCATCCACTTGATTTCGTTATATGGTAAATTTTGCATAAGTCCATACCCATAAAGGTTGTTTGCATCGACGTACAACAAATAGTTTTCGGGCTTTGTCTTATCAAAATCTTTCAAATATTTGTTATTTGCTTTCACATATCGTTTAATACACTGAGAAATGCCTCCGCGAATACCTTTTTCGATCATCAAATACATATTATAATCACTAATTAATTGTAATTCTATCTTCGTTAATTTTAACATAGCATCCCATGCAAGACTGGGAGCTGTTAGATAGTGTGCTGGATCAAGTTTATAGCAATTCAAAACAAATATTCCTAAAATTTTCAAAGATATCAGCGAGCAATAGAACATCTTGAATGTTATAGAGATCGGAGTAATTTCCTAGATTTTTTACTTTTAATTTGTTTCCATACATTTAAGTAGTGTTGAAAATCTTTCTCAGATATGCTCTCGTCTGTCAAAAGTGAATAGAAATCTTGAATTCTCAATTCTTCTGTGTAATCAAGTTTTTCAATACTGTCGATAAATTCGTAAGGAAATATGCCTTTTCCAGATAGAATTTTAAAGATTTCTTCTTCGTCATTTGGTTGTCTATCTAGAATTGCGTTCAGACCATCTTGTATAAAATGATTTGTATGTTTGAAATCATCTTTTTTGAGGTTTTTAGCTAACTTTTCTATAGACGATGCCATAAATCTGAACGTGTCTACGAAAGAAAACTTGATGAATTTTCTAGGTTTATCATCTTCAAACTCATATCCATATCCTGAATTTACTGAATAATTTATATATTTCTCATCGGTGTTTGCAATCAAATCAACATTACCATACTGTTTTGCCAACTCTTTTACGTACAAATGAGTATCATAACTTGACATATTGTGACAGAAAACTGGAATATTCTGAGGAAATTTGAGATTCAAGTTACAAGATAAATGAGCTGAACCTCTAAATTTACCTGTTAAATGACAATGATCTCGTACTTTTTTTCTTGTTTGATTATCAAAACCCTCACATTCACAAATATGGCAAAGATTTGAATTTTGATATGCAATTTCTTCTTCTTCGGTCAATTTCATAGGTATTTTATTCTTAGAATTATACTTTTTAGCTATGTATTTCGATAATTTATTGAGTTCTTCAAACAATTTTGCAGGAACATTTGGCAAATCTTCTTCATTTTTTGCTCTATAACATATAGGTTTGTACATACGATTGGTCACATTCGACACTAAATATAGAGTAAAACCATAAGGAATGTGCTTCTGAATCTTGGTTGTAATCGATCTTTGTGGATTGTTCTTGCATGTCGGAATTTTTTTCTAATATGCTCTCAAAATCCATATAAATAACGTAAGGATGAGAAAATTTCTTTTGATAATTAGTAAATGTTGTTGTTTGACCTGGAAACGGCATAATTGGCTTACAAACTTCGTGTTGCTTGCAAATTTCTAAATGATCTGTTTAAATCTCCAGGTTTGTAGAAATGGCTTAAACATCTTCTGCATAGAAATTTTTTATTTTTACACTTAGATAACTGAGAAAATACAAGTTTGTTTAAATCTGTTATCAAAACATAATGAGATTTTTCATCTTGTTTTACATACAATAAATTGATTTCTAATTTGGCGTCATAAACTTCTGAAATTTGCAACGGAACAATATTGAGTTTTTCATCAAAACTATAGACATTTACAGACATTTTCGGATAATTATACTTTGCTTTACTGCTTCGTTTTTCAAATAATTGTATATCTTTTAAAGACATAGGATAGTCGAACCCAGAAAATATTTCATCGTTCACGAATTTTTTGTATTGCTTTGCGCGTTTACAGTCTCTTTCGGGTTTTTCAATAGCACATCTGATTGAGTAAATAAAGCAAAAATCATCTTTATTTTTTATATGTACACAAGCTTTCTTTACCTTTATCTCTGGGGGTAAATCGATATATGATCCTGCGTTCATAAATTCGTGTTTATTAAGGCTCAAAACTAGTTGTTTGCATCTTTTAAATGTCCATCCTGAACCCCTATTTGGATGATTTGTCTGTTCTCGATGTGATAATTTATTAAATTGTTTAGAAATAAAGTCGTTTAAGTCAAGTATTTCGTCTGCTTTTATAGTAAAATACATTGGGCAAATTTGCGTTTCACCGTTCACTAAAGTTCGTTCATATTCACATTCCAAAGAGATATATCCTTTACTGTTTTTCACAGTTTCTTGAAATTTTTTCTATTAAACTCTTAATCTCTGGCCGCAAAATAGAAAGATATTTGTAAAGTGGCATGAAATTATCGTTTAAATTCGTTAAAATGTATTGCTTGAAAAGACCGTGTATAGACGATAAAACTTCTACATCAATGATATTTTCAGATTTGTGTTTATCAATTTCTTCGATCATTTCAGACTTTGTTTTATCATTAGTTTCGATAGCCAATTTTTCAGCGATTGAATTAATTTTTTCATCATTAAATAGATTGAGATTTTTCTTTTCAACTTTGAAATTTCTCTTTAATTCTCGTAATTGTTCAATATTGAACATCTTTTCATGATCGTCAATTTGATTTTCTTTGGTCCATTGTCTTAAATGATTCAATTCCTTGTAGTAAATGTCTTTGTTCTTTAAGTGAATCTTTGAGTTGTAATGTCGATCGAAGTTTCTTCTTAAAATTTCTTTTTTGCAGAATGGACATGACATTTTGTCACCCGCCATTTATTAAGGAAAATTTTGAATGCTTCAATTTTCACTATTTAGTAAAAATATCTTTTTTATTAAGGAAAAATCAACTTTTATGGTTAAAATCCGCAATAATTCAGTAGATTTTAAGGATTTTTATCAAAATTTGATAAAAATTAGCACAATTTATGTAGAAACAGCGTTAAATGTTTCTATTTATATAGGAAAAAATTTAAAGATTTTGATACAAATCAGCAGAATTTATGATTTAACAGCGTTAGATTCTTCTATTTATATAGGGAAAATTTGTATAACTCAGACTTTGAAAAGTAGAGAATTTTACTAGAATTTGACACAAATCAGCACAAATTGTAGTAAAACAGCTGTAGATTCTTCTATTTAGATAGGAAAAGAATTTATTTAGAGATTTTCTAAATTTCAAATTTTTAGTGATTTTTTCGAGAAATTTCGTTCAAATTATCAACTTTTAAGCTAAAAATCCGCAATAATTAGAGATATTTCAGTAGATTTTCAGGATTTTTTAAAAAACTCTAGTATGTATGCACCTTAAGAGCTGTGGTTTTGACCCTAAAAACACGTTTTTAGGGTCAAAACCCCGGTTTTTTGTGTATTTCGGAAGTATAGTGTTGATTTTTCACCTTAAAAGTGTAGAAGTATTAATTTTTTTCTATGTAAATGGCACTGTTACAAGAGTTGAATAAGGTTGGTGATTTAACATTCAAAGAATACAAGAAATTAATAGAATTAGAAGAAAATAAGAAATACAAAATTGTGAATTTGGAGAAAATGAAAGATAAATTTCGGGTTTACAATAATTGCCGAGTTGGAAGATTGTAAAGTACACTTGCCAAAGAGATTTTTTGACTGTTTTTGGATGAAAAAAAGATTAAAGAATTGAACAAAAATGAAAAAATTACACTTGGTTGTTACTGGAAAGAAGACTATTAAAGATAAAGACTGTGTTACAATTAACTTCGTGGAATAAAGATTTCGAAGGTTTCTGGATTTTTTCATTTAAAACAGCTTAAGAAATTAGAAGCCTACAATGAACAGTAAAACAGCTAAAGATTCGGTTATTTTCCATTCGTGAGTTACAGATTCGTTTATTGTCCTTTAAACAGTATTTTACGTTGGTTTTCTGTTTACTCCAAAAAGTGCGCTAGAACCCTCATATTCATATCTACTTATATATATATATATATATATATATATATATATATATATAGATTGCTCATATAAAGATACCACAGAATAAATGCCTCATCGGAAAGTGGCCACGATTAGGACTAAATCCAACTACCACCCCTAACTGCTTAGTGAGGAGAAGTAAGTATAGTCTGCCTCAGAAATAAGTCAGAAGTAAGTATATATAGGTTACGATGGTAGTTGCTAGTAAACAGGTATTAGCTGAGAGACTGAGTGTATCTACAAATAGATATAATATAAATAAAATTAAAGGAGAGAGTATAAGTCATAAAACTACTCTAACATAAATTGCAAGTGTATTTATCATTCTGATTATAGTAAAATGATCATTAAGTAAGCAGTTTGATCGTCATAACTTCTACATGTAGGTTTTACGCATGTTACTATGATTCACAGTAACTCGTAGTTATTTCATAAATATGTTCCTCATCTAAAGATACTACAATATAAACAACTCATCCGAAAGTGGCAATGACTGGGATATAATTCAACTACCAGTCTTAACTGGTAAGTGAGGAGAAGTAAGTATATTCTGATTATCCTTCTCAGAAGTAAGTATAAAGATATAAATATAAATTAACACAACTTAAATAAATAAATATAAAAGTAAAACACACACATATAATTACGATGATAATTACTAATTACAGGGTTTAACTGAGTGACTATTTTAGTTTATCCACAAATAGGTATAATATAAATAACTATAAAGAATAAAGTCTATGCCATAGCCTGTACTAACATTAATTGTATTAAAAAGTATTAAAAAGTTTCTGATTATAGTAAGGTCATTATTCAGTAAGCAGTTTGATCGTCATAACTTCTATATGTAGGTTTTACATATATTACATATGATTCGCAGTAACTCGTCGTTTTCATCAATGATATCCCAGCGCTAAAGACGCTATTCGGTAATAGATAGAGAACCAAATTCCCATTAAAGGTACTGTGTGAAGAGCAGTTACATCTAAATGTATGTTTAAAAATTATTCCCTCTCAAAATCGTTATTGTTCAAATATCTTGTATGAAATGTTCAGGAATACACAATGCGGCAAGAGAGGAGATATACTGCTCTTGACTAAAGGAGGACATTGCGTAGAAGTAATGGATAGCCTTAACTTGGCGCTATACTAACACGGCAGTAGCAATAGATTGCACCAATACGTAATAAACGTTTGTTGTTTTACTACACAGCCTAACAGTTGAGTTGTTTGCCTTTTAGGAAAAATTACATAGAGTATCAGTCCTACTGCACTTTGTATGTTTACGTACAGATACAATGACTTTGATCCGATTTTGATATATTTCAGTTTAAATATAGATGTCACAGTTTGTACTAACATCGTTCTACGTTACCTATCCTTTTCCCTTGAGTGCTTTGAAAAAGATGGATGTGTGTTACATCTTAAATTATCAATACAATCTACATCACTTTCGGACCTATCGGAATATCAGTTTAGTATCACAAGTTTACCAAACCAACTGTTTCAGTATTAAAACTCATAAAACACATTGTACGTGGCAACTGCGCCACATTTTAAAATCTCTTATAAGAGTAATAATGTTTTTAACATTTATTTATTCTGCAATTTCTCGTTTTAATAACGTTTACTCATTAGACCAATTTAACCATTTTGGCTTGCGTTCAGCCAATTTCCATAGAATGGCATTCGCCATCATCGAGCCCGGTTTTGTCTGTATAGAAAGAAGATTCATACAGTTCAAGTGTACATACATACACTTTTACAGCCCCTGGAGTAATGACTTTGATAACGGTCAGCCAATAATTAGATCCAAATTAAATAATATTATCTGATGGTTAAATGAGAACAAAAGATACGTTAATTTTAAGAAAAATGTGAAATGTGTTCAGGTTATAGATAGACAAAACTCATTATAAGAGGCATTAGAATGAACGGGTACAATCAAAAGTACACGTATAAAGTTGTATCGTCGAATATAAGTGATAAATCTGACAATCATATAATAGATGACACAATAAAAATGAATATATAACGAGAAATAAATAATGTTTATGCAATATTTAACATTATATTCAATCAGCGTACTTAGCGGTAAGAAGTAATCCGTGTGAGGTACATAAGCAGATTACAAGTTCTGAGACCCTGGTATAGCTCCTGATATCCTGGTATTTATTCTATTTTACGTCACGACAGTAATACAAGTTCTACGAAACTGTGACTTATAAAATCTTTATACCAATTTCTGTGTACATCATGAACAACATTAAACAGCTAACTGTAGTAGAAAACATTTTCCGTGGCTAGACATATACTATTATATTTTTACATTTTCTTTAATAGTTCTAATTACGGTTATTATGTGATGCTAAGGGTTTCCTTAATTTAAACACTCTTTATTATTAATATTTATTAATAATAAGTATTAATATTAATAATTACAACGTCAAAACTGGACTGGCATTTAATAGCATAATTATTTAAAAAACTGTCACTAATCAGTACTAACACAATACCACTATAGCCTATACTGTCTATCTAGTTACACAGTTTATTTAACACTGTCATAGTCGATAATTGTTCTACACGTCAAGATCACGAGTATTACCAAAACCGTGGGGGTTCACAGCACCTAATCTAATAGCACCTAATCTCACAGCACCTAAAATTTAACCATCTAATAGCACCGATTCTCATAGCACCTAATATTATAGTACCTAATCTCACAGCACCTAAGGAAATGCCCGAGAGTCGCACGGCAGCTAAAGATCGTGCTGGAGTTTTTATAGCACCTAATATCACACCACCTAAAAGGGAGTGGTGGGGATCGCCGGAGGGGTAGGCCGCCACCACTGTCCGTGGCCAGTGGGCGACCGTCCGTTGAGTCGCATTGTTAGGGGAGAGCTCTGAGTTGGTTATTGACACGTGCTGTGCGGGTTGCATTAACGCGCTCGCCGGAAGAATATTGAAGGCGGTGGATGTTTCGTTTAGGAATTTATATTATGAAATATTATGTTATTTTTACCGAATCCCGGCGACCTCTCTCACACACACTAAACATCTCACTTAAAACGTCTACCACATTAAAATATACCCCTTTATTACATCTGAACAAGTTTGACGGCTTAGGTAGTATTAGTCTATATATTATAGCGAAAGTGAGATATTTTAGATATGTTTATTGATTGTGATAATCAAAAATATGAAGAAAAACACAGTTTTCTTTTAAATTTAAGCTTTCTCCAATTTAACTCCTCCTAATTCAAAAATAATTACAGTTAAAAATATAATATATCATTTGTTGTATGTCTCTTAAAGAACGACATACTGATAATTCAGAGTTCTAAGTTTAATAATTAAAGGCGTAACAAGTTTTTTGGGAAACTCATTAGACTTGTATTTATTTATAAATCACGCAATGCTTATTACTAATAGTCTTTACTTATGAGTGAGGGTGCAGAACAAGCGAGGTACACAGTAACTGTACCGGAACCTTACTACATTATGGCTTAATGAAACACACATACCAACTTGCCCCGTGTGCCAAAATCACAAGATAAAATATCGACAGTTTTATTTTCACACAAACCACAACAGGAAAATGTTTAAATTAGGCTTGTATGATTCTGGTAAATATATTAATTTAAGGAAAGGCAATTAAATTATCCATTTACCCAAAACAAACATTTAATTAAAACTTATATTTGTAAATTCACTAACAGATAATTTGAGGGAAATTAATATTCCTCAAAGCGAAGCGGCCGAATACCTTCCATAATCATATCACCATCGTCTTTGTTATCGGTGTTATATTTTCACTGTTTACCTCATGTTCACTGACACAGTCTTTCGACGAATTTCTGTCCCCTCAGTCAAAATATTAGTAGTCTCTCTACAGCCTCCCCCAGCAATCATTAATTGGTTCAAGCGTTATCAATAACTATTTTTGTATTCTCTACAACTTTCATCCAACAATCAGGCGTCGTCTTTTCCAAAGCTTCTTTACAAATTTTGTGATAGAATTAATAGTGAACGACTTATTATTTTTGCGATATGTAAATTAATTTAAGCCCATATTAGTTCAATCGCGTGGAGCTTGACTGTCACTAGAAGTTCAACTTGTTCATGTTTGAACTAAAGTGACTCCTTTCTAGTAAACCATCCTGTAATTTCTGCCTTATATCTTTTGCTCATAGGTGCTTTAAAAATTTATTTTGAATTATACAGTGTATTATACATAGCAATAACTACATCTTTCATTAATATAATCCACCCATAGGGGTAGAAATGGACTTGGAATTCTTAGAAGACCTTCCCTATGTCCTATGTACATAAAATGTGGCACACACATGGCCTCATAACTTTCACAGAAAATCAATAGCGTCTTTATGAAGATTAACTACCATAGCGGACTGAAATATAAAATTGCAAACCCTAGAAAAAGTATATTATTATTTTTCATCTTCCCGTTATCCGAAAAAAGTTTAAATTTCACACACACACACACACACACACACACACACACACACACACACACACACACACACACACACACACACACACACACACACACACACACAGAGTTCTCGTCTTATAAATTGATTATACAACGTATGTTAAAGAAGATAAACCTAGATTACTCGTTTTTATGGAAGTAGTACCCGCTATAAAAAACTACGTTTTTGTTTTGTAAACTTCCCTTCCTTACTTCCTTGTAAAATTCCTTTGTAAACTCGGGGAGCCCATTGTCTTGATAATGTTTTTTTAGTCTGCCTAGATCAGGTTATTTCATGCAACATCTTTATTTTTCTTTCTCGGATCGTAATGGGCTTATTTTAAATATTCAAAAGAATACTTTGTCTGAAACATCTAAAACCTTGCTAAATCAAAAAATACAAGTGACACATTTTATTTTAATTTTTCCAGAATCCTCTATTGATGATCTGATAAACCATTTTTTTTCACATGATTGGAATGTCGTACTTAGTAATGGAAGAGTATTCTATACCCAAAAACTCGTTCATGCATATTTCTCCATTTGAGTTCATAAATAAACATTTTACTCTACAGTGAAAAAACAACGTTCGACAGTTAGTGAGATTAAAGGTTGAAAACCAAATGATTGGTATAGTGGGGAACTGGACCAAATGAAAGAAATTTTAGTTTTTGGAGAAATCGACGAAACTTTCTACTAGTGACAGGCTTCGTGTTAACTATTTAAATCTCTAGAAATGTTATAAAAAGTCCGTAGAAGATGCGAACTTACAATTTCACAAAAATATAAAATAGCATTAACCAATATAAGGCCTGGGGAGAGGTTTTTAACGCCAATATAAGGCGTTTTCGGTGCAGATAAACGAAAATACAAACATTTAGCATCTCAATTGACATTATTAATAAATATCACTCCAGGTAACTTAAACCATTTGTTTTATCAATTCGGTTAACACCAAATAAAGGGTAGTATCAAAAAGCCTCATGTTAATAGAATGAACTTAATAAGAAATTACCATATTTTGAAAGAAAAACATTTATCTTTGTAGAAGTCTCAATTGATGAGGTCATTAAAGCTGTCAAAAGAGTTAAAAACTCAGAAAGCAAAGACATTTATAACAAATCTAACAATATATTTTAACGAATTTTTCCATACGTTTTTGAACCCATTAACTATATGTATATCTGCCCGATTCTTAAGAAAGGGTCTAGGAGTTTCCCTGAGAGCTATTGCCCAGTATAAATTTTACCTGTCCTGTAATAATAGAAACTGTTTTACATGATGAACCTTTTGCGTATCTGGAAAATAACATCAATCTAAATTTTATTACAATAGAAGAGGTAAATACACCATTGATGCAGTTTATTCACTAATTAAGGAGGTCCTAAACACTTTTGAGATTAAAGCCTTTGCTCAGGTAACATATTTTGAATTGAGCAGGGCCTTAAAACTTAAATAAATTCGGTATTAATGGGAATCCGGCTTTTAAAGAGTTCTTTAAAGACTATTTATCTAACCGCAGGCGAAAAGTTTGTTTCTATTAATGGAAATCGGTCCAACAATTTGGTGATCGGGATTGTTGTACCTAAGTCCTGGGCCCTATTATGTTTTTATTATATATAAATTAATTTCCTACCGTTGTTAGGTTAAAATCTCTTTTATATGCTAACGACACAGCTCTTTAGAATATCCATACAAACTTTGACAAACTACAAGTTCTTGTCATTGAATCAGTTGAGAAAGCCTCAGTGTGGTTTAGATCAAATGGATCTTTACTAAATGAAGTCAAAACTCAAAAAATTTTGTTTACTTTACGACAAACCCCTACAATGGATACACCAAATTATTTCTTTTCTTGTGCTAAATTTCTAGGAATATTTTGGTAGAGTAATTTTTTTACTTAGACGTATTATAAATTGTGTTACTGAAAAATATTTTAAATCTGCATACTATGCCTATTTTTAATCAATAACAAGGTATGGCCTAATAGCCTAATGGCCTAATTGGGTAATAGCGCTAAAATTAATGATCTAATTATCCTGAAAAACAAAGCTATCAGAATAATAACAAAATCACAACCACTAGAACTCTGTGAACCACTTTTTATTAAGCTTTGGTGGAAACTTTTATAAATTTATATATTTTTGACTCAGTATTGTATATTACAAAAAACATGTCATCATTAATTTTGACTAGCAACTTGCATAATTATAATAGCAGAAATAAATATAATATTGTTATTGAGCATTGCAGATTAAACAAAAAACAAAATAGGCATGTTATAATTACTCAGAAGACAAATTGCAATATTTGTTGTATTTTTCACGAGGCACTCCTGCTGCGTGCCTCGTAACTGTGCAGTGTGCCTGATTCAAAGGTCTACACATGTGGTCTTTCCTTGTGCCTTGTGCCAGTGCACTGAGTGCTGAGACACACTGCATGGTTGCCAGGTTAATCTCCAATGCCCGTTATGTAGGCAAGTGAGCCAGGCAATAATTAGAGTTTATTTCTGATAATTATAATTTTTTACATACAATAAAAAACCAAGATTGAAAGCCTATTTTTGTTCTATATTATAAAATCTTATTTCTTTCCTATGTAATACATCCTGTATAAATATATTACAATGAAATGGATATGTTATTAATAGTATCATATGGAACATTTTAAGAGGTATTGAGATTGCGTCCTAAACAATTAATAAATTTGATCCTCAAAAATCAGGAAGATTAATTTTAACAACAATCAGTCTACAAGTAGACTGCGGCAAACTTCTTACGACGCAGTGGGAGGACTGAGAGTAGTCGATCTCACTCAGTATATACCAGCAACAAAAGTGTTATTATACGTTTTGATGTTGTCGTCTTGCACTGTATGTCATGTTATATGGGTCTTCTGAAGCCTTACTGTATATTTGTTCTCAGTTTTTTCAAGTAATGTTCCAATAGTCCCTCATCCTCTTTTTAAGATTCACGACTTGTTTAACATGGTCTCATACATTCATATTTAATCTATGAATGTTCAGCTTTGACAATGTAATTTAAACATTGATTTAAATTTGTTATGCAATCATTACTAAGAGAGATATTCGCGCCAATACACCAAAATTCAGAGATAGCAGCCTGATTAATAATTTTTATAAAGACTCATGTTATTTTCTTTGAACAGCCAAAACAAGACACGCTCTTATAAATGCGTTACTGGCGCAATCTGTAATAAGATATATATCCCACTAATATTATAAATGCGAAAGTTTGAATGTTTGGATATTTGGATGTTTGTATGTTTAGATGTTAAGATGTTTGTCCTCGAATCACGCTGAAACTGCTATAACGGATTGTGCTGAAATTTGGAACCGGTATAGCTTTTGGTATGAATTAACACTTAGAGTAGCTGTTAACACTTTCAGCTGAAGTATATCAAAGAGGCAGTAACATGTGTTTACATTTAGATTTGAGTAAATATTGAATTATTGTAAAGTGCTTAATCAGTAGTGTAATGTAGATTGCAAATACGAAGTTATTTAATTTTAAATTTAGATTGCGCCAATGATCAATAATCCATCTAATATAATAGAAAATACTATTTATACGCTGTTATAACAACTACCTTATTGTATAAAGCTGTGAATGTTTGCACATAACGTAATCTAATCTGGTTAGTTCCTTTAACATTCTGTATGGCCTTTTTACTGTAGTTATTGAAAAGCAAATGGAGATAATATTGCCCTAATACTTGAAGCATATACCCCTAATACATATTTAGCGATTGGTAAAAAATATCAAAATCACTTAATCATCAAAATTTAACCTAAGTTAGATTCCGAAACCAACATATGAGACCATTGTTTTGGTTAGCGCAACAGCATAAATCAATTGTGGAACTAAAAAAAAAGATTAGACCGGGGGTGAATTTAAACGACCAGAACAGACCCCATATTGACCGCAGCAATTTTTGAGTTGTACGATACACTTTCGTCATTGGGATAAAAAAAGCTAACTCTTATTGTTACTGAAGCCATCGAAGAACGTCAATAAATTAACATGGAATGTGGGAGGGAAATACTAATCTTATAAAAACTGTTTTCACTTTACGAGTTCAGGATCCCAAATCTCTGTTCTTTAAACTTAAATCTAAATTGGATCAGGAGATTGGAATAGCTTTGAGTGACTATCGATTATCTCTAGACTGTTTATTATGTTATAGAAAAAGAATACATAGATATATTGTCCCAGTTTTTTCAACAGAAAATTGCGTGCGAAGCCGCGGGTAAACTGCTAGTATATTATATATATATATAATATATATATATATATATATATAACTGCTAGTAATATATATAAAAAAAATTTGCTGTCTACGTATCTACTGATCAAGCACCGTTTCCTGAAATTTAATTTGTATTAAAATGTTTCTGCCTGTTTTACCGAACATGAACTGAGTGTCAACAACTTTTAAATACTCAGTTAAAATTCGATTATGAAACAATTATTAGAATAGTTTGCAAATTGTAAAATATTCCAGGCAACTATTTTGATCCACCTCTTCTTATAAAATTTCTTAACATTTCAACGGATTACTAAAAATTTGTCGAAATAAGAATATGTTTGTGATTTCATTTTTATGTGTAATATGTAGGTCTTATTTGTAATCGTATTATGGATATTATTTCATATAAGCCCATAAGCCAGATTGAAAGAATTTAGACATCTTCACCTTTTTAAAATGTATACTCATGCCATTGATAGACAACAATATGCACTTTTTAATAGAATATTAAAATAATATTCTTAAATCAATTTTTCAAGTTTAAGTTAAAGTTCAATCTTCTTTATTATATAAAAATACATAATATAAATAAAATTTACCTCCCAGTGCACCTCAAGCCGCGCGTGCGGGAGTTCAGTTGAATGATAATTACAATTATCTTAGTGTTCATTGTCCAATTCATATTTCCATAACATTGTCTTCACTTAAACTAAATTCATAAACTAGCCAAAAGCAGTGTAAATCTAATATGTGGTATACCACGAGATTATTATTAATATTACTTAGAATAAAGCAGCATTAACAATATGTACAAAAAAATGTAATTATAAGCAATAATAAATAGAAAAAAAATTGTAATGGGCTCCGTTAAATTCACCCATTTGTTTTCTTAAAAGTAATATCATATTTTTCAAATTGGGCCTTAACGGTATCCTCCATTTTGACAAAACTTCTTCTTGCAATTTGGCCAAAATGTTCCCTTAGTAATTGTTTATTTTTGCTACTGCTGAGCAGCAGTTCTTACACTTCCATGATTCACGACGTACTTGTCCCATGCGATTCCATGTGCTTTCTAAAATATCAGCACACACGAAGTGTAGATTTGTTTTACATTGAGAACAAACAGCATGTTCACTCACATGAGGCAGAAGATCGTCGCAAACGGCACAATCACTCATCTTGATAACACGGAGAACACCATTGAGTTGTTAATGTATTAAAAACTAATATAATCCATTTTTGTACAGTTTTGATTTTTTTACTATAAAAAGCTCAGGTTAGTTTTCGTTATTTTATGGAATGAATTATAGAAATTGCAGTTTGACTTATAAGTTTATATAGTAATTATAAAATAAATATATTTTTTAATGCAATGTAAAGAACCGCCTACTTATTAACGCTTTATGAAGAATCGAAAGGCTTTATTGAAATGGTTTGTTGTGCGTCCGTTCTGTGCGATAACTCTTATTATAAAGGCCCTAGTGACTTCAAACACATGGTACATGTGCTCTTATTGGTCTAAATAAGAACTCTATTGATTTTAAGATAAAGAAGAATCGTCTGTGCGCTACCACTTATGTTACACTCTGTCGAGTCTTTCAATGCTTCTAACATCGTTCGGGTTATTTTTAAGTAATCCTCGTATTTGGTTCACAAAAACATCATATATGTATAGTACTTGTATTCATTATAACACTTATCTAGCAGTTTGGCATGAAATAGCTAGATTTTTTCGGCTGAAAGTATAAAACTCGTGAGTCAAATTTCACTGTTATAGAACATTGGGAGGTTACAACGCTAAACTATAGTTTCCTTCTAATGGTTGAAATTCCCTATGGATGTTACATTTTTTAATCCAAATAAAATTTGCTTTTTATGTAAGTCATGATACTTAAGTGTATAAAAATATTTACTTTGTTTTGACGTAGGGAAATTGCAGAATAAGTGATGAATGATTTAAGGCTTTGCCTATTTTTATATAGATTTGAATGCAAATTATTTACCGGTTTTTCAGTGCACAGCATATACGATTTTGAACACATTTAATTTCCAATGACGATAAAAACTTATATAAAAATGTAAAACACAATGAAATTAGATGAACAAATAATTTACATTATTGGATTATGTGCAAGATTTGCGGTTTGGCCTAAACATTCATTCAAATTCAAGGTAAATAATTTTTGGTGCCATTATTAGTTGTAATCAACAACCGCCGCACGCCCATGCGCACGGACCCTTCTCTTTGTGCGAGGAGACAATTATGCGACACAATCTCGTGTCGCCTCGCCTTGTGCTGTCCGACTGCTCGCCCTGCTGTAGAGGACAGTAATGGCGGGGTCGTCGGGAGCGGGGTGAGGGGCAAGGTTGGATTCTCCTCCATCCCCTCTGTCCCCACCAAGGCCCCTTTGGAACAAAGCGAGAGGTGCTGTGACACTGAAAACTTGAAACAGTCTCACGGCACCTAAACGAACCGTGGATCGTTGCACAGTACCTAACCTTATAGCGCCTAATATCACAGCACCTAAATGACGACTTTTTTTCTGTAGGTGGTATGAGATTAGGTGCTAAAAGATTAGGTGCTATGAAGCCGCACCTGTTCATGGTGCTTACATAATATTTAAGTCCCAGAACTTACTAGACGAATGGAGAAGGGTCACAGTGCCCACTCACTGCTCATCTATGGATGGGTTTAGTCGGTCGGAACAAATAAAATGACCCAACCCACTGAGCGCTCTCTCTCCAGCGGCACGATTTATCTATTATCCTTTATTAACTATCAAAGATCTCGCATGTTCGGTCGAATTATCTTTGTATCGGGGGTTGGAACATTTATCTGGAACATCCTCTCATATTCTCGTAACAGTAACATATCATGTTTATTATGGTTTCAGAGTACTATGTGTGACAATCTGTACTACGAATAATTTGAGTTTTGAACGTTGTGGCCTCTTTATGAATATGCCAGGTGACTGCTGATAACCCTTAATAGTGCTGGTAATGAACAATTGATAATTTACTGTGCTTAACTGCCTATAATAATCATAAACCGGTAGAAAAGATAACATCAAAGTTGGTGACACGTAAGCTTACCGATAGATTGTAATTAAACTTCAATTCAGTTAATGCTTGGCACTTTCATCCTTCACTTCGTAAACTCACTCAAAATTATATTTTGATGGATTGTATGGATTACAGTTTGTTTTACAAAAATCTTGTACTGCAGCTAATATATGACCCCCAGATTCTTGAGCGGTGATTAGTTACATTATTCAACCAGTGACTCTGGACAACAATCTAAAACATAAAGATGGCAATCGTTTCGGTTCTATATTGTTTATGGTTCCTAGGAAATGGCCGCTATCAGTCTGCAGGTGACTATGGTTTAAACAGAAAACCTCAACAAGGTAATTGTTGTACGACCGACCTCCTGTTGCTTACATGGAAGTAGGCCGTATGCATTGGTCTTTCTTAACTATATTTACGTGGGGTTTGGATATTTATAAACCATTAAACTTTTAGTTTTAATAAAAAAACGAAGTATTACAAAACAACACAAAAAAACAATCGTGTAACTTACGGGGGATTAAAATAACCGCCTCATCTTCACTTTAATGAATTAAATTTAGATAAAAGAAGAACGGTAAATGTTTCCATGCCAGTTACATCTGTTTTTTTTACCTAAAGAAATGTAAGGGTTGCTTCACACCTCAATTAATTAAGAAAATGCAGCACAACTCCTAGTGAAAGTTCTGTACAGTTACCTTCAAAAGGGTATGTTTATTTAATCATATTTAGTTTTAGGTGGTATTCTTAGATGTTTTACATAGAAATACATACCTGAAAATTAAAAATTGGTGAGAAAATAAAAAAGACTAAAAAATATTTATGGCAAATTTTGTATAAAAAGTACTTGCCAGATATAATTCATAAATAATATTTATCATCCTTCATTCACTTTCATTACATTGCTTAAATTTACAAGTCAATAAGTAATTGTTAAAGTTTATTCGTAATCTTAAAGATATATTCTATACACATAGTGTCCTCGCGTTTTTAAATTTACTTTTCTTATCTACTTTACACCCATTCCCATAAATACCCTTGACTTTCAAAGGAAAGTGCAGTAAGGTATTCTATAAAGGAAACCGCCTTTATCACTACGGATGTTAGAAAGTTAATAATATTTTTCAAACAACTAATAATAAAAATTATAAATAATTAAAATTGCACAATATGGATTGAAATTGTAATTTCAGTATCATTTCCAAGCTTCAGAAAGATAAAGTATATAATTTTATTTTAATATTACTACTATATATATATATATATATATATATATATATATATACTATATATATATATAATATATATATATATATATATATATATAATATATATATAATATATATATGTACATTTTATTTTCTTTAAATTTTTAAATAAATAATTTTTTTTTATCAATAAGTACAAGTATTTAAAAATTAAAATCCCAAAGCCTATTGCTTAGTTGTTTAAATTCAAATTAAAAAGAAAAAGAAGAACGGAAATTATTTCTCTAACAATGTTGGAATAAGAGTTGGGACGTTGAAAAAAGGAATTTAGTGAAGAAATCAGTTGGCTAACTCTATGATTGATGGTTACATTTATTACTCCAACTTTAGATTCTGAAGTAGCAAGTACTCTGAATATTTAAAACAGTATTACTTTCGTTATGTACGGCAGTCTTAGGTGGTTGGTAGACGAATGCAGACGTAACTGTGACCTGTATTCTGTAGTTCACTTTTAATGATTAGTATATGTGTATAGTTTTTTATTAAGTGCGTGTGTTATAGTTAGTGAACACACAACATGGTGGTTGTGATTCCTGACTTAGGCGTGCCACAACGCTTTGGTATGATTTTGTTTATTTTAACCTAGTTTATAATTATGCATTAGGTTAGGTTAATTACCTGATGAATAGATCAGATCGTAGATCTCGAAACATAGTGTTACTGATTTTTGTTTTCACTGATCCATGGCAAATGTTTCGGAAAAATCCTTTTTCCTTCACAATATTTCCATCGCAAAACATAAACTGCAAACAAAGAATTATTGTTCTTGTTCCAAAGTATCAGTAGAGCTTGTGTAGAACTTAAGTTCATATTTCAGCATGTAAGGCCAAATTTTTGAAAAATATTAGTAGCATTCTGTTTGCAGTTCCTAAGAAATGTGTTTTTTATTATTTAAGTAATATGGATTTACTACCATTTACCCCCGGCTTGGAATGCAAACATTCTAAATACATGACTGTAACCTTCTTATGATGTAATAATTAAACTCTATAATATTGCAAAACACAAACTATGTATATATAGGGGACATATTATTTCACTGTTCATAGTCAAGAGGCTCAAAGGTTACGGGAATTGTCACTACTTCAATATTTTTAATGACTACGAGCTTCCATTTTGGAAATTTCGTCCTAAACTGTAGGCTATTACAGTAAAAAAAGAGCTTTACAGTTCTTTCGCTTTAAAACTAAACTAAACAGCCATTAAAATGACCGTTAGTTTTATGCATAGGAAAAAGGAATGATATTGAATTTGGCCTTTATATGGAAATATTCTCTAATACAACCAGAACTCCCTTCAACTGTAGAAAATTAAAATTTGTATGTCCAGATATATGAAAGACACATAATTATATTTGGAATTTGGAAGGAAGCAACATTTATTTCTTTAGGATGAATGTAAGTTGACAACAATAATTGTAAAAAAAACCGATGAGTAAGATTTTTAGGACGCTAATTAAAGAATAGCCTACATAGGTTATAATAAAAAGCTGTGGTTAAAATCATAAAAACGGTACCTTGAATGAATAAGTTTGTTATAATTATTTTACAGTTTCGTCAGACATAAGTTTGATATCGTGATTGCAGTATTTTTTATCCTCGTGTGAAAATCACATATTACTGCAGAAACCTTTTAATAAATATTTGTCAAAATTCCAGCGTTGCAGAGTTAAAGCGATTTACATTACTTTCTTCTAGGTCAATACAATAACTCACAGTGATTCAAACTAATCATTAGATGTGTGGAGAAGTGTACGGAAGTTGTTTTCGTATCAGTAAACTTCAATATTTGAAAAGGATGCCAAATTGTTAATAACATATGCTGAAGCTTATGGTACAATATCAACATTAGGATTTATATTAAGATTTCTGAAATGGAAAATGTAATTTACATATTATAATGATTTAAATAAAACGTCAATACTACAGTCAGATTAGAATCATATGACACTACATAAAAAAGCCATTGTCATGCTTTAACTATCGTATAAAGCTATGCACAGTAGAG
>NW_025777929.1:0-45081 GCF_021130785.1 Homalodisca vitripennis
TTTGCATAGTATTATAATTTCGTTTATGTATCTTAGTTATTAGTGTCGGTTAGATTAAAATTTTAAATTTTTTGTGTTTTTATTTTATTTAAATTTATTCACATTTTTTTAGTATGCTTTAAAAAAATATAATTTTATGCTTATACTCGACCAAAATTTTAGGTACCCTTTTTAAAATTTTAAAAAAAACTAAATAAAAATTTTAAAGGGGAAAACCTAACAGTGTTATGTTATGTATTTTACTGAAAGAACCCTTACACAATTATAAAAATCGAACTTATTATCGACCACGAAAAAATAAATTTTGGGAAGTACCCTTTTAAACTGCACCATGTTTTTTTCTATATGGGCCCCAGGGTTTTTATTCAATAAAAATTTAAAAATAATTAAGTTATATGGTTTTCAAAAAGACCGTATGTTGGGAAAAAAACTCCCCTGAAAAAGAGAATTTAAAACATTAATTTTTGCTCTGCTCTTTAATATTTCTGTGATACCCAAAACCGCAATCATACACTCACCCAAAAGCATGCTGTAATTTTAAAAAAAATTGAAAAAAGGGGAACCAGGGTTTTTTTTTATTTTTTTATACTGAAAAAATTTCAGTAAAAAAACACTCTAAACAATAAAAAAACTAAAAAAGAAATCTTTGTGGAAAAACAGAGATTTTTTGTGTTAACCTCATTTACGTTGGAGGGTTATAAATTTTTACACACATTTCGTATTGCTGGCCAAAAAGTAGGGAAACCTCTGGGGTTTTTTTTACGGGAACTGGAAAACGCCCTACAGTGTGCCTCCTTATACCCCTTCCACACTGTCAATACAGTCCCCGGGTATCAAATTGTCGTTTTTACATCCTAACAAAGCCTTTTCCTTGTCCGCCCATGGTCTCCCTGTTTTGAAACCCCTTTCCAAACCCTGTCAATCCACCCCCCAAGGGTATCTATTTTTTGTGTTACAATAACAAGCCTCTCCGTGTACCGCCCCCCTGGTCTCACTGTTTTTGTATCCCTTCCACACTGTCAACCCCGGGCCCCCAAGGGTATTTTTTTGTTGTGTTCATCCTAACAAAGCCTCTCCATTTTTCCCCCCACTGGTCTCACTGTGTTGTATCCCTTCCACACGGTTCAATACAGCCCCCAGGGTTTTCCTATTGTTGTGAAAACTCCTAACAAACCCTTTTCCCGTGTACCCCCCACTGGTCTCACTGTGTTTTTTATCCCTTCACACTGTCAATACAGCCCCAGGGTATCTTTTTGTTGTTTTTAAACCCTAACAAACCCTCTCCATTTTTTAACCCCCCATTTGGTCTCACTGTTTTTGTATCCCCAGTGTTATGTTTTTTTGTATTAAACGTCACTGTTCTGTTTTTTTTATAAAATGTACCCAAATTTTCCCTTTGTTATAAAAAAATTTAAAGGCCCTTTAAAGGTTTTTTTTATCCCTCTAGTGAAAGTTCAAAAATTACAAAATAATACAAAAACCTTTTGTATCAAACAAAATTATTTTTTATTACTATTAAAAATGTTATGTATCAAAAATTTTTACTGAACAAATTCAATTTTTCTTACATGAAACCCCATTTCCCTGGTCACCATTTTACTAATGGTAGACCAATTATGTGTAGGAAATCCTAAAGGAAATATGTCATAATTTTACTTGAAGCAAAACCCCTGATTCATGCTGTGTTAATTTTATGTTTATACATTAAACAATGCAGAGGTACCCCCACACCACGTGTCACTTGACAGGTTTCACTTTTGGGACAGTTTTTGCAATATTTATAGTCCCACACAAAAACGTAGAAATGGGGGGAAAGGGTTTTGATTCAATATCAATGTGAGTTTAGCTCCAGTTTTCCCCTTTCCCTCTTAGTGGAGCGTCTAAAATTTCTGACACGGTTACAGCCTTGACCCCCTTTGAAATCGGGAGTCTGTTCTCTGAAATAAAAAAAATTGAAAAACGGGGAAAACCCCAAACGAACATTTTTTTATATTTTTAAAAACAGCAGAGAAAACCTTCTTTTAAATGTAAAAATATTGTTTAATCAAGGTAAATTGGCTTTAATCATTGTCTCCTGATGAAAAAATTTGTGATTGATGAGCCCCTTTTTCCCAAGTCCATAGTTTAATATGTTACTCAAAAAGGTTAAATGTTCAATTCTATAGTTCCCCTTTTCACATTTAAAAAAAAACGAGTTCGAATTTAACACTATATCCCCAAGTTTAGAACTAAATAATTGAACCCCAATTTTCTTCATTATGTGATTTTCCCTTTGGGCCCTTTTTGTTCACTATAAGATCAATTTTTTTTTATTTTAAAAAATCTTAAATTGTGGGATAGCTTGCTCAAATGTTTTTAAAAAAAAATGTTTTAATTGTTAAAACCACCAATTCAAAATTTTTAAAGACTTTTAAATAAAATACCTTAATTTTAAATTTTGGGTTTTTTTGGGTTGCAGGGGTGAATAGAATTCAGCTTTTTATTGTTAGAAAATTTAATTATGGGTATGCAGATTACGTAAAATTTTCCTTGGGTTTTCTCACACCGATTTAAAAATTAACAAAATTTTTTCATGAAAAAAATTTGGGCAAAAAAACACATTACTTTTTTTAAGAGAGAAAAAGTGAAGAAACGATCTTTTTGTTTACAATAGTAAAGCCTAAAATGAGAATGACTTTAGCTTTGTGGGGGGGCGACGCGAAGTGACACAGGGAAATGAAATCTTTTTAAAAAATTCAACAATTTATGAATACCAACTGCTTTCTAGCTTTCTTTTTTAAACCCACTGACACTGCGCTGATAACAGTGGGGTTCAAAAACACTCTTAAAATCATTTGGGTTAAATTTTTTCAGGCTGCTGGGAAAAACTAACTGAAATGTACAAAGGGTGTCAACTAATTTTAGTGAAAAATTTAAATTTTGGAATTTTTTTTGGGAAGGGTTGTAAAATTTTTTTTGACAAGCTATATATAGCCCCAAACGGGAAAACGCGGAAATGCACTCTATATGGGAAAACTTTTTTACTTATTATTAAGTATTAGAGAGCTTTGTTCCCATTCCCCCCTTTAAAAACACTTTTACATTTTGTCAGATGGGATTTTTAAATTAGACAATGTGCAAGTTTTTTTCGTACCTTTCCCTTGCCGTTCTTAAAAATTAAACCCCGTGCCCAAAGGGCTTTTGATTTTTTATCGTGATCAGTGCCGCTAAATTTATATGTGTTCCTTTGGGTGTTATCGATTTAATATTCCCAAAATAAAAATTTTTTAAAAAATTTAGATTAACTGAAAAAAAAAAATACCCCAACTCTTGAGACCGTTTTATTTTTTTATTTAATACAAATCTTTTGATTTGTCAATTTTTCACTACTACAAATCAATCGGGACAATTTCCCGCTTTTTTTAAAGTTTTAATACAAGAAAAGCAAAATTTTGGGTTTTAAGGGCAAAAAAAACTTTTAACTTATGGGCACCTTGAAACATAAGGCGGGGTTACTTCATTATATAAATCACTTTTTTTTTTTTCCCCCATTTTTTCTCATTTTTTTATTTTTTTTTAAAAAATTTAAACAAAATTCTAACCTTGTAGTTTTTGAGAGGTTTTAAACTGTTCTGGTTAATAATAAAAATAAATAAAAAGACTTTTTTTTTCTTTCCAAGCGTTCTAAATGTAAAAACCCTCTGTTTTTTCATGACAACTCCTGCCAAAGTATACAAAAGCATTATAAAAGGGGGGCGAAAAAATTCAATGGACTTTTTGGTTAAAAGAAAAAAAAAAATTACAGCAAGAGTATACAATAGTTTTCCCCGGGTGACTTTTGGTATTATTTAAAGGGGGGGTTAGTTATGCCTTTTTTTTTTGGGAAATACAATGAAAATGAAACCCCAAAAACAATCGCACTAGGGGTTTCATCTGGGGGACCGGGGTTTTAAACCCTGTAGCCCCCCAAAATTATTATTTTTCTAAAAAAATTGTTTTTTAAAAACATTAGCCCATAATTTTAACAAAAAGAAAAAAAGGATTTTCGCTTTTTAAAAACTTTTTTATAAAAGGGGTTTGTTTTACTGCAGTTTTTTAATGAAGGGGGGAATCCCACGCTAGGTAAAAACCCCGTCTAGACAAACGTGTAGGGACTTTTACGAGATTGATTTAAAAACAACAGGGATTTGTTAGGGATGCCCCAAAGGCCCTGGCCGCCCAACTAACATTTCCTCAACTGAGGGCCCAATTTATTGGGGGTTATTTTTAAACCCTGAACCAAAAGTCCTCAAAAATCGCCCGGGACGTTTTAGCACTAAAAAATGGTTTTTACCCACAAAAGGTCAGTGCAAAAAATTTTTACACAAACAGAATTTTTAAAATTTTTACATTCCACGTTTATTACGGGGTTTTCTTTACTTGAAGGGGTTTCCAATGGGGAACGACTTCAGTTTTGTGGATTAAATTGTTTAAACCCAAACACAAACATGATCCTAAGCTTTTTAAATTTAAAATTATTTGATCTCCCGGGGCCCAAAATTTTTTAAGTTAAGCGGACAATTAAACAGACATAAAGAAATTTAAATTGGTTACTGACAATCAAAGTCTTTTTTTTGGCAACGGGAAAAATAAACCTGGTGGAGTTTTTGGGGGGCAAAAACATCATTTGTTTAAATTAGGACCATATTTTTTTTGAAGGGAAACAGTGACAGAAAGAAAATTATTTGACATGCTTCAGAAAAAGCGGAAACCAAGTCTACGTTTGCGGGAAAACTTCAAGAACTTTTTTTTAAACAGGGATGGGGGCCTTCCCCCCAAACTTTAACGCCCCCGGGCCTTTTCGCGAAAATTTTAAAAAACGAACTTTTCCCCAAAAAAAAAAGTTATTGGGTCGAAGGGCAGATATTGACATGCCCCCACGTTCACCAGATATAAAGGCCAAGGGTTTTTTTCCCAAAATTGGGGAAAATGCAATTTACCCCTGTTTGTTTATTCTCAAAGCCTCCATACTTTGACGAACTAAAAAGACTACTTTCATAAACACATTTTTTTGATTAACACAATAAATCCCACATATCCCCCGTAAGGATTTTTCCGATTCCAAAAAGGGGACTTAAAAAACGTTTTAAAATAAAGGGAGGGGAAAAAACAATTTGAATATAAAGATAATTTAAGTATTGTTTGTAATAAAAAATAATTTCAAATAAATCTAGCTTTTTTTAAAACCAACTGACCATTAATTTTTTGGCGAAAACATTAAATGGGAAATCCCCACAATAATAAATTTACGGAAAATTTTATAATTTAAATATGTTTTGAACACTTTTCCTTAAATTTTAAGAGGCTGAGTTTTTTTTAATAGTATACCCCCCAAAAAAATTACAAAAAAAAGTTTTTTTGGTGTAAAAGCAAAATGAGATTTTTTTTCCCACAAGAAATTTTCTTTAGTATAAATGAAATTGAAAAGGGAAGCAGAAGCCTACTTTTTAAAAATTTCCCCATTTTGGAGATCCCGGAAATTTTTTTAATTTTCATAAAAACCCGCTTTAACCTTAAACCCGCCCCGGATCCCTATCACTAGGATAGTTAAGGAAAACACTAAAAACGAATTCACAGTTTCCATTGGTATTCATAAAAACTAAAAAATTTTAATTTCCTATTATATAATTACTTTTTTAAAATTAAAAAATTAAAAACTCATTCTAAAATTTGGCCCTGATTTTAATTTTACTGTAAAACCCTTAAAAGGGGGCCAAATTTGCACCCAAAATTGGTACTCTTAATAATTTTTTCCCTTTTTACATTTTAGGGTTTATCCCAAAAAAAAGTTTTATGAAATTTAGGCTTCAATAAGATTCCCTTTGAAAAAATTTCAGGTCAAATAAAAAATTTCACTCTGTTATGTCCCTGTGGATAAAACAGACAACAAAACATCGTTCAGGAAATTTGTTTTAAAATCTGCTTACAGAAAAATAAAATTGAATCGCCTCCCGGGCTTCCCTTCCCAACCAAAATCCAAGGTTGGACTTTCTTCATTAAAAAATTCATATCTGTTCTTGTAGATAAAAAATTTTAATTAAAAAAAATTAAAAGTCGGGGGGGTTTTTATTGAGAAAAAATTGCCAAAATGAAAAAATTCCACATTTTTGTTATTGGGGTTTAGATTTATAGCAGATTTTTAAATAAAAAAAGTGCTGGTGGGGCAGGGTGTGCCTACTCTCCCAACATAAAGAGAACGGGAAATTATTTTCTTGCCCCCGGTCCTTCAAATAGTTTTGTCTTTTAAAAATATACGTAACTACCCCACGTAATTGCTTTTATAATGTAAAGGGCCCTTTTTAATATTTTCCCTAGGGGTTAGTTACAAAAAAATTGGACAAAACATAAAAAACCCTTTTTCGTAAAAAAAAAGCATAAAAAAATACGTTTTCCAAAACCCGATCATCAGATATTCTGTAAAGGCTTTATATTTCCTTTATATACATTTTGCAACGATAGCGCCCTTTAAACCCACAAAAAAAAATGGTAGCATTTCCCCAAAAATATGATCCCTTTATGAAATTGAAACGTTTAAAAATTTTAAATGTACGGGGGCAATAGAAATTTTTTGCTAAATTTTAAAAAACCCAAAAGGGCAATCTTTAAAGGGGGGATCATTAAAATTTAAACCCCAGGGGTTTTACAATTATAACGAAACGTATTACCGGCCCATTGTCTATTCAAAAAAACACATCTCAAGCACTGTAGAAGTTTCAAATAGTCCTAGTTACCCGATTTTAATTTTAAAAAAATTTTGCCTGTTTGGGTTTTTTGGAAGAGTCGCTGTCATTCCCGGGAAAATAAAAATGCTCCCAATTAAATAAATCGGAGATTCAAGGGTTACTTTTTATTACACGGGAAAAACCCTGTAAAATATTAAATACATTTTAATACTCTCGTTTTTAAAATTTCCCAAAAAAAAAATCGCACTAAAATCTGAAAATCAAATTTGCAGCGACAAAAATATTTTTTTTTTTGATTTAAATACTGCTTGTGAGAAAATATAAATAAAAATTAAAGAAATATGTAGGGAGAAAAATTTTTAAACAATGAAATTGCCAATTTAATCGCTAATTCAGTCTCCAAAAATAACTTTTTTTCTTTTTTAAATTTTCTTGTTAATGTAATATCTTTTTCCCGTAGTCAAAAAATGTAAACCAAAGGGGGTTTAATCAAATGTTACGTTTTTTTTTTTTTTCCTTTGCTGTGCGTAGTGAAAAAAAATAAAATTTTTTTAAAACCCTGATTGGATATCCTAAAACTTGCAGTAAATAATGAAAAGTTTATTTTTTGGAAAAAGGGAAGAATGTATCACATCTGCCCCTTAAAAAATAACGAGCAGAATGTTACTTTCCCATAACCAACCATGTACAATTATGTTTTTAGTTTAAATTTGTTTTCCGCAGAAAAACCTTATTCAAATGCTTTTTACAAAACCTTTATTAGAGGTATTCATTACGTGTTTTTTTTATTTTACTTCTATCTTCCCGAGAACTTATAAAAATTTTGAAGTCAACTGAAAACCCAATGCAAAAAATTGGTTTAATTTTTTTTTAAAACTTTAAACGTTTTTACTTAGGGAACTAAAATTTTTGCTTCAAATGTAGAGAAATTTGTAATTGGAATGGCTTAGATTTTAGAGTAAATATGTGGTAAAAAATTTTTTTGTGAAATATCCCCACTACGGTTTATATGTATCGTTTCTCTTATTATTTTTACCCCATAAAAAAGTGACGGTATTTGATTTTTTTGGGGGAAAAAGAGTGTTCCAGAAAACAAAAGGGGGAAAAAAGTAAAAAAGCTTTTTTTGGTTTAAGTATTACTAAATATCTAAAAAAAGGAGCCTAGATGAGTATTAGGATTTAATAGGGGTAACAAAAGAAGGATATATTTTGTGAGTGATCAAAAGCGGGATTAAAGGTGAAAAATGGGGGTTTTTAAAGAGGGGACAGTAGTGGATATTAAAACAAAAACATAAAATCCTACTTTTAGTGGTGTTAAAAATTTAGCAAGGTAAAAAAAAGGGGCTGGTTTTCCCTAAATCCTTTTCAAAAGGTTTTTTTCTTTTGTCCCGGATACAAAGGAGGATTTGGCGTTTCACACCATGACAAAAAAAAAAAGGGAAAAAAAAGTAATAATGTGTGAGAATTCATTCATATTGATTACCCAAGGGCAACAAAAATCCATCATCTAGAGTTTAAAGGGGGGTTCCGGGGCAATTAAAACTTAAACCAGGGGGGGAAAAAATTCCAAAGCCAAAAGGGCCCAATATTTGGCCCCCAAAAGGAATTTTGCCCCCCTTTAATGCCTAAATCATTTTTTAAATTTTGGGTAAGTTTAATTACAAATGATTCCCCTACCCAATTTTAAACAAAGTAGAGTGGAGGCTAACGAAGTTATATTTTTAGAATTAGAGCAAAACGTAAAAAAAAATTTTCTCTCTGCCATTGCACACTCGAAAGGTAAAAAGAAAAAACATCTTTTTAAACCCCGACGGGGGGTTTAAAGAGACTTTTAAAATTAAATTAACATCAATTATGAAAAAAACCACACGAGTCGTGGATAAAAACCCTTTAAGTGGGGGTTATTCTGAAAAGGGTAACATGGTTTATGTTCCGTGTTTTGCAAATCATTAAAATTTAATACAAAATTTGGTCAACAACGGGATTTAAACTCGCCCATGTTAAATTGAATATGACTTATGTCGAAATTTTTATGGAGAGGGCTTGCCCAACTACTTTACGATATAAAGACACTAAAAGTTCTAGGGTAAAATTGATCTAGAGGCATTCGACAATTTGTTAAGATCTACAACAGTCAATTGTTTTCCCCAAAATTTTTTAAATTGATGACGTCAACTTTCTTTGAGTGGGGAAATTTCCTTCCCGGTTCAAATTTACAAATAAGACCTTCCCCCGACGACTACCAAAACCGATGCAGTAACAATGCAAAAACCTCTAGGGTACATTGTCTTTTAAAAAAATACCAGTCAAGTACGAAGAATGCACATTTATACACAAATTTGATAAACTCGAGAGAGAGGAAAAGACGGATTGTTGAAAAAGGGCGAGAAATTCCCCTGTCACCTGCCCGACTACCACAACAAATGCAGAAAACCAATGCGGGAAACTCTAGGGTACATTGTCTATTTAAAAAGGCCCAAAAGTCAAGTACGAGAAAATCCCACAGTATCCTCTTGATGACTCGAGGAGAGGTAAGACGGATTTTTTGAGAAAGGCTAGAAATTACCTGCCCCCTGGCGATTTACCACAATGATCCCAAGTAACAAGGCAGGACTCTAGGGTACATTGTCTATTTAAAAAGGGCAGTAAAGTTCGAAGAAAGCACAGAAAGACAAAATAATGACTCGAGGAGAGGTAAGACGGATGTTGAGAAATTTTTAAAAATTCCCTTTGTCCCCTGGCGACTCCCACAATAAAGCAGAAAACAATGCGGTTCTAGGGTCCCATTGTCTATTTAAAAGGCCAGCCCAATTTACGGGGAGAAATGCACAGTATACCTAATGATGACTCGAGAGAGAGGTAAGAGGGATTTTTTGAGAAAGGCTAGAAATTACCGGTCCCCTGAGGGACTACCCCCAATGATGCAAAACAATGCAGGACCCCGGGGGTTACATTGTCTATTTAAAAAGGGAAACACTAAAAGTTCGAGGGGAAATCAAAAGTATACACTAATGATGACTCGTAGAGGGGAAAGGACGGTTTTGTTGAGAAAGGCTAGAAATTACCTGTCACCTGACGACTCCCCACAACGATGCATAAAAAATGAAAGGACTCTGGGGGAAACCCTTTGGGCCCCTTTTAGAAATACCATCAAGTACGAGAGAATGCACAGTTCCCACAAATGATGACTGGGAGAGAGGGGTAAGACGGATTGTTGAAAAAGGCAAAAATTTAAACCTGTAAACCGGGACGACACCACAAGTTGAAAGTAACAATGCAGGACTCTAGGGTCCATTGCTTTTTAAAAAAAAATTCCCAGTCAAGTACGAGAAAAATGCACAGTATACACTAATGAATGATCGAGAGAGAGGTAAGACGGATTGTTGAAAAAAGGCCCTAAAAAATTACCTGCCCACCTGGCGACTACCACAATGATCGAAAACAATTTTGCAGGACCCCTGGGTACATTGTCTATTTAGAAATACCAGTCAAGTACGAGAAAATTTGCCCCAGTATACACAAATTTGATGACTCGAGAGAGAGGAAAGCGGATTGTTGAAAAAGGGGCGAAAAATTTTACCTTCACCTCGACTACCACAATGTTTGCAGTAACAATCGGGAAATTAAGGGTAAAATTTGTCTTTTTAAAAAGGCCCCAGTAAAAGTACGAGAGAATGCCCCAGAAATACACTAATGAGGATTTCGAAGAGAGGAAAGGGAGGGGATTGTTGGGGAAAGGCAAAAAATTTTAACCTGTCCCCTGACGCCCCTACAAAAATTTGATGCAAAACAATGCGGGAAAATCTAGGGAAAATTTCTTTTTAGAAAAAACCATCAAGTTCGAGGGAATGCACGGGTATACACTAATGATGACTCGGGAGAGAGGAAAGGCGGATTGTTGAGAAAGGTAGAAATTACCTGTCACCTAAAGGGACTACCAAAAAGTTCCCCATTAACAATGCGGGATCTAGGGTACATTGTCTTTTTTAGAAATACCAGTCAAGTACGAGAAAATTTCCCACAGTAAACACAATGAGGACTCGAGAGAGAGGTAAGCCCGGATTGTTGAGAAAGGCTAGAAATTACCTGTCCCCTTGACGACTACCAAAATGATGCGAAACCCAATGCAGGGACTCTAGGGTACATTGTCTATTTAGAAAGGCCAGCCCCAAGTACGAGAAAAATTTCACTTTATACACTAATGTTTGACTCGAGAGGAGGTAAGAGGGAAATTGTTGAGAAAGGCTAGAAATTCCCTGTAAATGGGGGACTACCACAATGATTGAAAGTAACAATCCCCAGGACCTGGGGGTAAATTTTTCTTTTTGGGGAAATACCAGTAAAGTACGAGAGAATCCCACAGTTTTTCCACTAATAAATGACTCGAGAGAGAGGAAAGGACGGATTGTGGAAAGGCTAGAAATTCCCTGTCCCCTTTACACACCAAAAAGTTTGAAAGTAACAATGCAGGATCAAAGGGTACTTTTTCTATTTAGAAAACCCAAAGTAAAGTACGAGAGAATCACAGTATACACAAATTTGTTTGACTCGGGGGAAAAGAGGTAAAAACGGTTGTTAAAAAAAGGGCTAGAAATTACCTGTAAACCTGACGACTCCCACAACAATGCAGTAACAATGCGGGAAAACTCTGGGTACATTGTCTCTTTTGAAAGGCCAGTCAAGTACGAGAAAATGCACAGTATACACTAATGAGACTCGAGAGAGAGGGTAAAAACGGTTGTTGAGAAAGGCTAAAAATTACCTGTCACCTGGCGACTACCACAATGAGGCAGTAACAATGCGGGGACTCTGGGGTTTACATTGCCCTTTTTTAGAAAAACCAGTCAAGTACAGAGAATGCACAGAAAATACACTAATGATGACTCGAGAGGGGAGGAAAGACGGTTTTTGTTGAAAAAAGGGCGGAAAATTAACCTGTCACCTGACACTCCCCACAATAAATGCAGTAACAATGCGGGACCTAGGGTCATTGTCTATTTAAAAAGGGCCCAAATCAAGTAAAAAGGGGAAGGGCACAGTATACAAAAAAATAAAGGACCGAGAGAGAGGTAAAAAGGGGAAATTGTTGAGAAAGGCTAAAAATTTAAACCTGTCCCTGCGACTACCACAATGATCCCAGTAACAATGAAAGGCTCTGGGGTACATTGTCTTTTTTAGAAATACCAGTCAAGTTCGAGGGAATGCCCCAGTATACACTAATGTACCCCGAGAGAGAGGAAAGGGACGGATTTTTTGAGAAAGGCTAAAATTACCTGTCCCCCGGGAACAAACTACCACAAGATGCAGTAACAATGAAAAAAACCTTGGGGTTTACATTGTCTATTTAGAAATCCCGTAAAGGGACGAGAAATCCCACAGTTTTCACTAATGATATCGGGGAGAGAGGAAAGGGAGGGATTGTTGGAAAGGTTTAGAAATTCCCCTTTTCCCCTACGACTACCACAATAAATGCAGTAACAATGCGGGGACTTAGGGTAAATTTTTCTATTTAGAAAGGCCAGTCAAGTAGAGGAATGCCCCAGTATACACAAATTTGTGACTGAGAGGAGGAAAGGGAAGGTTTTGAAAAAAGGCTAAAAATTTAAACCTGTCCCCTGGGACTACCAAAAATAAATGCAGTTTCTTTTCAGGACTCTAGGGTACAGTTTTATTTAGAAATACCAGTCAAGTAAAAGGGGAATGCCCAGTTTACACAATGTTTGACCGAGAGAAAAGGGAAACCCCCGGATTTTTGGGAAAAGGGGGCTAAAAATTACCTGCACCTGACGACTCCCAAAAAATGATGCAGTAAAAAATGCGGGACTCTAGGGTACTTTGTCTATTTAGAAAGGAACTCAAGTTCAGAGTATGCACAGTATACACTAATGATGATTTCGAAGAGGGGTAAGACGGTTTGGGTTGAAAAAAGGGCCTGGGAAATTCCCGGGCACCTAAACGAAACCAAAATGAGATTGCAGAACAATGCGGGGAAACTCTAGGGAACATTTTTCAAATTTAGAAAGGACCCCAAAAGTTCGAGAGTTGCACAGAAATTCACTAAGATAAATCGAGGAGGGGAAAAGACGGATTGTTGAAAAAGGGCTAAAAATTATTGTCACCTGACGACACCAAAATGATGCAGAACAATGCGGGAAACTCTAGGGTACATTGTCTATTTAAAAAAAACCCAGTCAAGTACGAGAGAATGCACTTTTTACACTAATGATGTCTTTTAGTTTACAGAACGGAAATTCTTTTGAAACCCAAGGGAAAGGTTTTCCCTGTTGTAGTTAAATTTTTTGGGGAACTGAAAAAAATACCCCTTTGAAAAAAGTGAAGATAAACAAATTTTTGAAAAAAAACCCATTGTAGATTTTTAAGTGTCCCAGGGAAAAATTTTTAATGAGTTATAGTACTTAACCTTTAAATTTTCCCGTACAAGACGATAAGTTTCGATATTTGAATTTTGATAAAGGTTGGATACATATGTACAATGTCTACAGATTATATACAGTATTGTTTTTAATTTCTTTTTTAAATTTAAATTTTTTTAAACTTTAAAATTTAAATTAAATATTATCTTGCAAAATTTTTTTTTTTAATCGGGGGAGTTGCATACGTTAAGACAGATGCAACCAAAAAATAATTTGTTTTTCAAATTAGCACTTGAATCGTTTTTTTTTTTTTTCCAAAATTTTAATTTTACGATTTAAAATGACTTTTTTTTTTTAAGTGAAGCAAATTTAAATTGCCATTATGGTGAAGCGTTATTGTGTTAAATTTTATAAAGTTTTGGGAGTAAACATTTTAATTTTTTCGAATAATTATTGGTACTCATCTGGTTTTTTAAACGTTTTTTTTGGGTAAAAATAAAGGAAAAAAAATGCCATTAACAATCCCGCACTAAATCCTTACCTTTTAAAAAAAGTAAAAAATGCACTTAAATTAGATATTGTAACATAATAAGTTTTAAAAATTATATCAAAAAAAACTCAAAAACTATGTTGTGTTTAATAACGTATTTTTTTAAAATATCTTTTAATAAAGGATTTTATATAAAAAAAATATTTTGGTAAAAAGTATTTACAAAAAAGACATGTTTTTTATTTATTTAAAATTTTTTCAACGTTTACCTTACTTTTAGGCACAATGGGGGGGAAAACTTTTCCCCTCTGCTTTTTATGTAACATGATTTTTAATTCGAGCTTTCAGTTTCCCTTAGATATTTTCTTTTTTTTACGGGGAACTTTTTTTAAATTTATGATTGTTTTTGAAATATGTTAGAAATATTGTTTGATTTTAATTTTGTTTAAAAAATTTTTTTAATTTTATTGATGAAATAAGATAAAAAATATTTTTTTGGGGTTTTTTTATGCAAAATTTTTTTTAAAATGTGTTTTGGAAATTTAAAAAGGGGGGAATTTTTTTCTTTAATATCCCCCCCTAAAAATTGCTGGCCAAGCGTAAGAGAAGTTTTTTATGGCGGGTTTTTGGAAGAGAGCTGGGTCTTTTTCGTTTGCCCCATGTCAAAAAAAAGGTACCTGACTGACTGGTTTTGAAGCCCCTCAAAGAAACTGTGAGTATAAAGAAAAAAAATTTAAATAAAACTATCAATCAAAAAAATTAACCGAGTTTAAAAATTTTGGTTTTAGTGATACCCCTTTTGGGGCCCTTATTGGAAACTCAATGCCTTCCACATTTGCATATTAACAAAGATTTCCCCGAGTCAATAAACTAATCTAAAAATTTAAATTAACCTTTTGGTTTAAATTAAAAACCCTTGACCAATTATTATTGCGATTAAATATTTGTGGGGGGTTAACAAAATTCGTTTAGTATTTCGTCCTTCTTTAATTTTTTAAAACCCATTTTTTTCAAAAGAAAAAGAAGGCAAAGGCGGGAAAAAAGATTACAAGGGAAGGTGGCTAAAATTTATCAGAAACGAAACCTTCCATTTAGTTTATCGCAAAACTACCTAAAATTTTAAAACTCAAAAAAGAACATTTGTGGGGAATAAACCCCCAAAAAAATATCTCTATAGTGTCTTGACTTTTCCCGCCATTGAAAATTTAATGATCTTACCCAAATTTATCACTCAAATATTGCCTGCTATTGAAAATTTTTTTTTTTCCCCTTTATTTTAAATTGTGCAGGATATACCATTATAAAGTACGAAAAAATTTTGGGAATTTTTAAAAATAATTTTTTTCGATGTGGGTTTGGTTTTAAACTTTTTTTTAAAAAAATTGAAAAAAAAATTAATTTTAAAGCCCCCTTTCCCTTTTAAAAAAAAAAAACCAATAATATTTGCAAAGACATACATATTTTTGGAAATATCCATAAATCCAAAAAAAAATCTAAAAGTATACTGCTGAAGGGTTTGATAAATTTTTTTCGCCTTGCAATTACCACGAAAATTGCAATAATCATAAAAACCTAATTTTTTCGATTTGGAACCCTTGTCCCAAGGGAAAAACCCTTTCTGAATAGTAAATTCCCTTTTAAAAAAATTTATTATATTTAGTGTTCCCTTCCTGGCCCAAAATTTCCCCTTATTTTTTCCCCTCCCTCCAAAAAAAAATAGTACCCCATTTTCCCCAAAACGGGGAAAGGGTTTCAAGATTCAAACAGGTTGACATGGGGTACCTATAACGGGAAAGGCAAAATTTTTATTTCCTTAAATAAAAAACCAGTATTGCTACCGGAATTTTTTCCCCTTCTTTTGTTATGGGGGAAATCCTTTAGTTTCTTTAAATTTTTCCATTTACTAAAAAATCACCCAAAAAGGGAGCCCTTCATCTTTTTAAATTAAAATAGTTTTTCGGAAATGCCCTCGGGGAAAATCCCCAATTTCCCAAAATCGTTTACACGGGAAAAAAATTCCCTTTTCTTTGGAACCCTCAAACATCTCCCCCCCAAATTTTTTTTCAAAAGTTTTTAACCTCTAAAAGGGATAAATAGGGAATCTTTAATGTCGTTCCCCCCCACTGGTTTTTGTGTTTCAAGCTAAGAGGAATTTTGAGACATTCTTTACTATAAAAAAAGTGGCATTGCTTTTAAAACACAAAAAACCCACAGAAAGGGCCCTGTAATTTATTGAAAAATTTTTGATGCCAAAAGGGGCCTTTTTTTTTGAAACAAGGACTAGACCCTTTTTATCCCACAAAACAATAAATTTTTAAAAAGTACTCAGCCCAGACTACCCCCAAACCAAAAAAACACCTTGTGAAAAAATTTTTGGATTTGCCTCGTTTTCCCTCCCCCCCTCAATGTTTCATCACAAAAGTGGCGAATACTGAAAATGAAAAACTACGAAAGCCTGGGGGGAATTTAAAACAGTCAGTCAAACCCTTGAAACCCCCACTAAATTTTTTACTAAACCGTTTATGTTCCTGTATTAAAATATCCATCTACGGTGTAGGTAACGGTTGAGATATTATTGGTAACAAAACGAAGGTAACAAAAAAACAATTAAGAGCTTTTGTAAAACAAAAAACCCCGAAATTTAGGGCACTTTACATAAATGTGTAAAGTAAAACGGTTTTTAGGGAGGTGAACGTTAAAACTTGTTGACACCCCCTTGTAGGTTGTAAACGCGTCTCCCTGGGTTTATTTTACAGCTGGGGTTTACCTAAAGGTCAGTTGGAGGTTAGCCTTTACGTCCTTTAGGGGATGGGAGGAAAAATATACGCTTTAGGATAGTGGTAAAAAGACGTAAATTACAAATGGGAAAATTGGATTGTTTAGCTTGTTTGAATAGGGGGTTTGGGAAGATTACATTTTATATAACCACAAAGGGACTAGAAAATTTTTCCTTTTAATTTAAAAAGAGAAAATATCCTGTCTTTTAAATTCCCAAATTTTGGGTTTTTCAAGGGTGTTCCCCAAAACAAAAAAAATTCATCATATTTTAGAAACTTGAAAAAAAATTTTATGTCCTTTCTTCAACATTTAAAACGGCAGTTTATGAAGGGTTTTTAATTTTGGGATTTGTATTTTTTTTACAGAAGAACTTCGCGGGGGCCGTGCTGGGTAAACAAAGGTAAGAAAAAAAACGCAAATTTATGACCAAATGTGACCGAGAGGTGGGGGAGATGATTTGGGGGTCCCTAAACCGGGAAAACGGGCGGCCTCACCAGCGTTTCCCTACCTTTACTGCCCTCCCCGGGGACTTTTACGCCCATCATCGGTACCTTTAAATCGAACATTCGTAAAAAATTGATGTGGAATTTTTTTTATGTCTGTCAACTCTTGATGAAAAAATAAATAATTTTTGTAAATTTTAAATAATTATTTTAAAGGTTAAAGGACTAGATTTTTGGGTTTGGGAAAAAATTGGGGAAAAATATGATGTGAAATTTTTGAAAAAAACATTAAAAGTTAATTTCATTTTTAGCCCCTAAATTAATTTTGTGTGGATGGGCAAATAGTTTTTGTTATCTATAGAATAAGAAATTTTTAAAAATTTTTGAATTTTGTACGGTTAAATAAAAACTTTTTTTCTTTTAATCACTAAAAAAACGAACACTATATTATTGATTTACTATTTTTTAAATTTTAATTTTAAATTATGTAAGTGGGGTTTACTTATTTTTCCCATGACTTATTTGCGACCTAGGAGGGGCCCTTGGGGCCCCTTGGTGGTTCGAAAAATTTATCTCAAAGCTTTTGGGTTTAAAGGGTTTTGTGTTTTGAGAGGGGGGCTCAACCTTTAAATTCGCCTGGAAGTTATTGCAGTATACTAAATAAGATATTACTTTACTTTTTATTAAGTAGCTGGAGCTCTCTTAAAGTCCATAGCCTTTTACATGGGGCGGAGTTTTTTGTCCCATAAACCCCCTTTGACTGAGGGGCTAAATAGACCCCGTTTTTCCCTTTATTTAAGGTCCCCATGACTGCAAGTAGTGTTTTTTTACCAATCCGCTTGGCTGGTTGTCCCCGAGGGAAAAATCCCCAATTTTTTAAAAGTTTTTAAAGTTTCTTTTTCCCTCTCAGGTTTAAGTAGAAAGCACGGGAGTTGTTTTTGGGCGTATATCTTTATCCCCTTTTTTAAACTATATCCACCCCTATAAGATAGTATTTGGTCGTACATGGAAGACTGGGAAATTTGGGGAGAAAACAGTAAAATGAACGAGACGGACTTGGTCCGATTTTATAAATCCACTTTCCCAAAGGGTTTTGGTTTAAAAACTTGGTTTTCCATTAATGGGAAGGGTCCAAAGCTTTCTTTTTAAAGCAGTGAGGGTGACAATCAGTACGGGAAATTTTTGAAAATTTTAGGCTGAAACAATTGGGATTTTTAAGCGATTTGTGGATACAAAAATTCAGAAAAAAGCTTTTCCCAAAAACTCTCCATGATTTTCCCCCAAACGGGAAAAAACAATCCTGGTCTTTGCCCAGCAGCACCCGACAGGGGGGTCCCCGCGCAAAGTAAATCCCCGGTTGGGAAAGGTTTCCCCTTTTCTAAATTTAAAATCCCCCCCCCCGAAAGGGCGATCCTTATTTAAAAACATTTTAGTTTGTATTTGCTGAAAAATTTAATGGGGTGTGAGTGCTATTATATACAGTAACCCCCAAATTTATTTCGTTTTTTTTAAATTAAGGGTATGAAAAACGGGAGTTTTTTTTGAAACGGCAAGTGACCAAAACACAAACTATTAATTAAAAAAAAATTATAGATGTTTTAATTTTTTATGGGGTTCAGAAAAGTATTAAAAAATCCTTGTTGGGAAACATTAAAGAAATTTCTGTAAAAAAGTATCAGGTATTTAAAAAACCCGGTGGGGTTATGAATTTGGGTTTTGAGAAAATTTTCCCTTAAAAAAAAAGTTTCATAAAATATGGGGTTGTTCATAACTTCTTTGGAAAAAGGTTTTCCCTAAAGAGCAACCAATTAATCCCTTTAAATAACTAAATGGTAAAATCACTTTGACCTTAAAACCTTCGATTCCCTATATATAAAATTTTTAAAATTATATATTTATTTTTATAAATAAATATATATATATATTTGAAGATTTTGGCTAAATTTTATTTACAGATAATTTATTTTTGATTCCCCGATGATAGCCACTTAGGGGTAAGTGCAATAATATGTCACACATTAAACCCGTGCAATTAAATAACTAGGGTTTTTTAATTTAAATTTACTCTGTGATTTCAACTTTACCCATCCCCGGGGTTTCCCATTAAAACAAAACAACATTTTTTTTATAATGCTTTTTTTTAATTTTATTTGTAATAAATCGCCATATTCGGAATAAATTTTTCTATACTTTTATAACTTCTCGGGCCCAAAAAAATTTAAGCTTTTCGTCTTTTTAAAGTAGCCTAATTCGTGCTAACTGGGATTGTTTCCGGGAAAAGGGGGGTTCAATAATAAAAATAAAAATAGATCCATGTTTTTGTAGGGAAATTATAAATGTCTCAGAAAACTGGAAAAATAAAAATTTGGGCTAGACGAACGCTTGCGGCCTGTGTAGCCGGGGATGAGAGACACTTTTGATAAGTCGAAAGGGGTCGGTTTTTTCACAGAGTGGTCGCCCCGTTTAACAAATTTTTCCCTCAAAGCCAAATTTCCCTTGAAAAAAAATTTTTTTACTGTCGCCAGTAAGGGTTTTGGGAAAAAAGCTTCAAATAGACGAACCTTGCGGGCCTTTGTAGCCCCCGGCAAAAGGAACCAAATTATAAAAAATGTCAGAGGCCGTCGTTCAAAACCCGAGTGGTCCCCCCTGTTTTAAAAGTTCTTCCCCTCAAACCCTTCCCTTTTACAATAAGTTTTTTCTGTCGCCGTAGTTTGTGAGAAAAAGCTTCAAAACAAAACGAACGTTTGCGGCCTGTGTAGCTCGGCTACAGAGACACTTATGATAATGTCAGAGGGGCCCTTTGTTAACACAGAGTGGGCGCCTGTTTTAAAAGTTTTTTTCCCCCCAAAACCATTCCTTTGACAATAATGTTTTTCTGTCGCAGTAGAGTTGTGAGATAAATTTTAGACTAGACGAACGCTTGCGGCCCGTGTTGTTTGGCTACGAAGGACACTTAAAAAAAAAATTTCAGAGGCCAGTCGTTTTAAAAAAGAGTGGTTTGCCCGTTAACAGTTCTTCCCTTTAAACCTTCCCTTTGGGGAAAAATGTTTTTTCTGTCGCGTTGAAGTTGTGAGATAAGCTTTAAGACAAGACAAAAGCTTGGGGGCCTGTGTAGCTCGGGTATGAGAGACAAATTTTGAAAATTTCAGAGGCCCAGTCATTTTAAAACAGAGTGGGTCGCCCGTTTAAAAGTTTTTTCCCTCAAGCCATTTTCCTTTTACAATTTAAAGTTTACCCGTCGCAGAAAATGTTCGTTTAGATAAGCCCCTTTAAGCTAGACGAACGCTTGCGGGCCCGTGTAGCTCGGCACGAGAGACCCCTTATGATAATGTCAGAAAGGGCCGGTTTGTTTTAAAACAGAATGGGGCCCCCGCCAAAAAGTTTCCCTTTCCCTTTAAGCCAATTTCCTTTGGAAAAATAAAAGTTTTAAATGTCCCCAGTAGGAAAATTGTGAAATTAAACTTCAAGACGACGAAACGCTTTCGGGGCCCGTGTAGCCGGGCTAAAAGACACCTTTTGATAATGTCAGAGGCCCGGGCATTAACACAGAGGGGGTCGCCTGTTTTTAGTTCTTTCCCTCAAGCCATTCCTTTGACAAAAATGTTTTACTGGCCGAAAGAATTGTGAGATAAACTTAAGGAAAAAAAGAAAAGCTTTTCGGCCTTGTTTGCTTGGCCCTGAGAGACACTTATTTTAATGTCCCGAGGCCGGTCGTTTAAAAAAGAGTGGCCGGCCCCCCCCGCCAAAAAGTTCTTCCCTCAAAACCCCTACCTTTGACAACCATCATGTTTTACCCTTTGTGGTTTTAGCAATAAAAATTAATTTCTTTCCCGTGTCGCAACACTTTTTTCTATTTGCAACAAAATTTCCATAGTTGGATAAATATTAATTAAAATAAACTGGTTTTACTCTTTTAAAAGCTGTCAACAATTTATTTCTTATAAAAAGACGTAAATTTTTTTTCGTTTGTTACTGGGTACAAATTTTTTTTTTTAATACTCTGTATATTTTAGTGTAGTCCCGATATAAATTTTCCGGAAAAACCAAAAATTTAAAAAATAAAAATTTAAATTTAAGAGTTACCCCAAAAAATCAGTCTTAAGAACGTAAAAATATTTATGATGCCCAAATAAATTTTTTACTCTGTAAAGATCATAAACCAACTTGGGGACAATTAAAATTAACTTTATTTTTAGTTTTACCCAGGGCCCTTTTGATTTTGATTGAAAAATGTTTAAATTTTTTTGTAGTTTAAGATTTTTTGAAAACCCGGGAAAATTACCTTTATCACACACAGCACTACTACGTACAGTAGTTACATAAACTAGTTCAATCTTAAATATATAACTTAATGTTTACAATATTTTGCTTAATGTAAAAATAAGCCCCATTTAATTTCCCAAGGGGGTGGAAAATTTAATTTTTGTTCCGGGAAAGTAAAGATTCTGCGCATAATAGCTCGAGAACCAAACCCGACCCTTTTAGATTTAACATTTTATGAAAATTGATTTTCCTGTACAGCAATAGAGATTTTTATTTGGTACAAGGGACACTCTTTGGGTTTGGCCCGAGAGTTTGTGGAAAATTTTTTTATTTTTGTTAAGGGTTTTATTTTGAGAACGATAAACTTTAAAACAAATTATTTGTAAACAAACTAAGTAAAATCATATTTCATTTCAGAATTGACCTATTATCCAAACTGTCCGCAAAGGGTTTTATTTTAGAAAGATTGGTCTTTAGGCTCATTAAATTTTTGGTGTGAGAAAATTTCATCACAAGTTTAAAAATATTAAAGACCTAAACAAAAAAATGAAAGGGGCAAATTTATATACTAAGCAAAAATAGGACTATAATTTTTTTTTGTTTTTACTCACTTGTGGGCAACCCGAAAATTAAATTTGGGAAAGTTTTTAAAAGATTTTAAAAAGTGAAAACCCCCGTGAAATTCAATTTTAAATTAATAAAGTTTCTAGATTCACGAAAAATTTAAATTTAAATTTTTACCCTAATATACAAAACACAAAAGTAAAAATAAAGTTTTGGGGAAAATTTGTGAAGTGCTCAGTTTTAAAGAAAACCCAGCAAGGTTTTCCCCCCTCCTCTTGATATCCAAGGATTTTTAAGAGGGCTACTGAAAAAAGGCCAAATTTTTTAGTCACCAAGTTGACCAAGGACTCTCAAAGGCTTATTTGGTTTCTGACAGTAACCTCTATTGTTCTGAAACCCAAAGGGTTTTATTTTATCCGTAGTAAACTAAATTTGATTAAAAATTTCGACTTTATTTTTAAAAAATTTTGTACGGAAAAGAAACTTTTTTTTTATTCGATTATTTCAATTTTACATTAAAAGTATTTTTTTTTTCGCATTTTAAGCTAAAGCATTCAACGTTCACCCGGTTTTCACTTCCACTCAATTCTCCCTTAAACAATTTTATTTTACTAATTAAGTTTGGGGGTTGAATTTAAAAAATTTAGGTTAGTATAACCGGGTGTACAATTTTCTTCCTTTTTTTGGGGAAAAAATTTTAAAATAAAGGGAAGGGAGTCCGCCTGAGGATCCATAATTTTTATTTTTTGGGAATGTAACAAAATATTTTATGTATTATTTTATTTGGGAGTTATAAATTCTTTAAAATCGCATAAAACGTTTTTTATTTAAAATGAGTGAACTAATCTAATCGGGGGAAAATTTTTTAAAAACCGGGGTTTTTAGTTCCCGGTTTTATTAAAATGGTTTCAGGTGTATTCAAGGTTTGGGATAAAAGTTTTTTTTTTATTTTTAAAAAAAAAAATCTTTTTTTTTGGTTTCATTTTAAAGTTTTTTTATACCCTAACCCTTTAAATTATGATTTAAAAATTATAAAACTACAAAAATTGGGAAAATTAAAATGAGCATTAGATCCAGTTTTTTGCTACAGACTTTTTTTAAATCGCATATTTTTACGTTATTTTCGTGGTCGAACATTTTATATTTTTAGGTTTTAAAGTTTATTAGGTCTTTTCGGGTATTAGAGAACAAACAAAGCTATGAACTGAACATTTTTCAAAAAGACTTATTTTAGATAGAAAATAAATTCGGCAATGGAGGATTTCAGTTTTATGCAATTTTTTGCTTTAGGAAAGTGAAGCCCCAAAATATTAAAGAAAACAAATTTTAACTGGTTTAAATTTTAAATTTTGCATAACTCTGCAAACAAAACCTGTTACGTTTTAATATGGTTTAAAGGGATATCGAATTTTTTAGTATACAAATTTTTTAACCCCTAGTAATTTTCAGCATTGAAAAAATTTCCCAGTGTTAATTTATACAAAAATTTTAATTTAAAAATGGGAAAGTTTTAAAAATTTTTATTTTAAAAAATTTAAATTTAAATGAAAATCACACAAACCCTTGGGTTTTTTTATGTAGTAAAAATATATAAATTGTTGAATCTTTACACATAATCCCTACCCTAATTTTAAAAAACAGTAAAAATTATTTTACCCGAAATTCTGCACAAACAAAAGTTAGAAATGGTAAGGAAACAAGCTAAACATCCCCCAGAAAAGATCATTTAAAAACCTGAATGCTGCCCTGAATAAAACCCGAAACCTGGGGGAACAAATGCCCCCGGGGAAAGGAACCCATATTATTTTACATAAAAATGCAAAACGTGGAGCCTTCACGTTGGCCCATATTCCTGCAGGGGGGGCTTTCATTTCATTAATGATCGTAGGAAAAGGGCCAAAGAAAAATTAAAAAGTAATATTACTAATTTTTAAATTTGAGTTCAATCAAGGGGTATAATTTTTTTAGTTAAAAAATCTCAACCCTGATTTATTCAAAATTGGGAAAACACTAAATATTTACCCCCTTTAAATTAAAATGTAATACCCCTTCTAGCCCGGTTTTTTAAAAAGGGTAGTACAAACGAATGGAACTTAGTAATTAATACAGGAACGAAATAAGTAAAAAGCCGTTAGTAATATTAAAACTTCGTATAATTTTCTGATCGATATTATTTTTTTTTTACTTTATTTTTATGTAAATAAAAAAAAAAAAGGCCCATTTTCCGGGCCCCCCTTCCTTTTTTTTTCCATAAACTTTTTTTTTTCTGCCGTGGAAAGATTGCCCTTTTCTAATGGGCCTTTTTTTGGGCAATTTGTAGGGGGTTGGGAAACGGGAAAACCGACGTATTGGACCTTTAAATTTTGTTTCAAGGGTTTCAATGATTTGTATTTTTTGGGATAGTTTTTTAATTATTTTTTTAAAAGTTAGTGAAAATTTTACACCAACATGGTGGTTTGATTACGACTTTCGCGTGTAAAAAACCCCTTTGGGAGAAATTTGGTTTTTTTTTTATCTTGTTTTTTTATTTACTGCGTTAGTTATTTTACCCGAAAAAGAATTAGATTTTCAGATTCCGAAACTAGTGTTTCGATTTTTTTGTTTCATAAAACCCATGGAATAGTCCGGAAAAAAAACTGTTTTTCCCTTTTAAAAATCTTTTCCCTCATCAAAAATAAACTTTAAACAAAATATGTCCCCTATTTCTGTTTTGGGCCCTGGACTTTTTTAAGTTTTAGCAAAGAGTTTTTCACATTGGGGCTTGGGGAAATTTTGATTTACAAAAAAAAATTTTAAGTAATAAATTTTGGTAAAAAAAAATTTATAAAAAAACCGTAAAGATATTTCGAAAAGTATGTCATCTGTAGAAAATTTAAAAATGCATGAAACAAAACTTTAAAGAGAGACCCCGAATGGGGTTTTTGTAAGGGGTGAATGTCCCGCATGGGGTTTAAATGTGCGTTTTTCCATCTCTCCAACCCCGGCTGGTACAATTTTCTTCTCCCTCTTAAAGTGCCCTTTTTTTTAAACATTTTCCCTGTCAACCCCTCTGTTTTGCTGGGCATTTGCAGGGAAAGAAATGAACTATTTACTTCGGTAGTTTCAAAGCCCCCTCAGCGTTTCTTCGCTGTGATGTAAAATTGTTATAATTAAAAAAGGACATTTTTTTATAAACTTATATCTTTTTTTTAATCAGAAGATGCAACGTGTAAATTTGACCATCACATTAAATACATACATACTTTTAAAATGGCAAAGTAATATTTAATAAATTTTTCTTTACCCCTACTAGGAATGTTATATAACAGTAAAAAAAATTTTGAAAGTCATAAGCCAAATTAAAAATTTTCAATGAGATAAGCTTAAAATCATACTACCTTTACAATAAAAAAAAAAAAACCACACTACTATTAAAAAAATGTAAAGAGAAATATCATATTTCCTGTTTACAACAAAAGAAAAACTCGGATTCCATTGTCGGTTTACGTGAGGGGGCAAAGGGATCACTCAACACTTCCCGGCCCCACCCGGGGGGCTGTCAGGGGGTGGTGGGGAGGGGGAAGGAAAAAGGGGCCATTCGTCAAAGCTTCATCCCCCAAAACTTCTCAACAGTGAGTTTTTGATGGTTATTTTTCAAAAATTTAATAACAAAAACTCTTTGCTATTTTCTGACAATCAGTTTTTCTTTATTGGATTTTTGGTACAGCACGGTTAATTTGGGTGACGTCAGCGAAGCCTGTTACTTGAGGGAAAAAATTTTATCTCTGTTCGTCTGTCAATCTGCTGTGGGTCTAAAAGTCTGTCCATACGATAACTTAAAAAGATAGAAACGCTTAAAACCGTAAAAAAATTTGCATGCAGCTTAATTTTTCTATAGGCAATACCGAGTTTTATGACCGGTTTTTAACTCCCCTAGGACGTAAAATTTAGCTTTGCGAATAATTTTTTAGAAGGGGTGCAATTAAAGGTAAGGTGAACTGGAGTTAAACCCCAAAATCTGTAATGAATAAACGTTTCCCACCATGACTTTGGTTTTTTTGTGTAGAAAAAACGCGGTTGGCTCCCAAAAGTAAGGGGCAAATCAATTTTTCACCTGATGAACAATGAAAAATGCCCTTTTTCACCTCGTTTTTTTCATTATATTTTTTTTAGTTGTTATCAAAGGGGTGTCTGAAGTCAAAAGTATGAAAAAATTTTCGTTTTTAATTTCTTAGTCGCAAAAAAAATTTTTTTTATCTTTTCCCCCACAAACGTGGCCCCCAGAAATCCAAAAATCAATCTTTAAAAAGCGTCAGATTCGAGAAAACTGCATTACAAATCTGTTTGCCTAAATTTTTGTAGTTTTTATTTTCTTGATGTTGAAGAATGTTTTAGGTTTTCTTTTGTTATTTTTTTAGGAATTAAAATTTTGTCATTTTAAAAAACTGTTATCATATTGTTATAGTTTTTGGGTTTAAAAATTTTAACTCTAGTTAGTGCTTTAAAAAATTTTTCTGTTATAGTTTGTTCAAATTTTTTTTTTTTAAATTTTTACCCTCTTTTTCTTGGGCTAGGGAAATAACTTGTTAAAAACCCCTTTTTTACTGTTTTTGCTCCCCAGCTCCTTTTACCCCCCTTCTTTTTTTGTCTTATTTGCCCCGTTTCCCCATATTTAAAGCATGTATTTTTTGAAAATTTATATAGATTAAAAAAGGCCTATAAAAGGGAAAATTGTTAAATTTGTTATTCACATATTGTTAAAAAATTTTGTAAAATAGTGGATAGCGGGTTTATGAATAAATAAATAAATAAGTTAAAAAGGAAATGAACTATACCCAAAAAAACCCGCATTCCCTATTAAAAAAACTTTTTTTAGGAAAAACATGTGTATGCTTTTATTATTTTTTTTTACGTTACAAATCCCAATTTAGTTTTTTTTTTGAATTTTTTCATTTGGAAAATGTAAATTTTAGCAAATTTAAATTTTTAAAATTGTAAATCTTTTACAAAAAATAAAAAAGGAACAGGAAATGCGGCCCCCCGTATCGAAATGTTATTTTTCTAAAATGTAAAATTTCCATTTAAACAAACCCTTTTATAAAAAAGGGGGGGAAAATTGTTTTAAAAAAAAGAACAACTATAAAGTAACTATGAGATTGGCTGACAGGGCACTTATAAATGTTGTTATTTACAATTTTTAGGCAGAACCCTTTATTCACCCACCTTACTTTATATTGTATTTCTAGTTTTTAAAAAAAAACTGGGAACAAAGTTGCCCAAAAAAACCCAAATGTTTTTAAATTTTATATTTGTTTATAAAGGGAAAATGAATTTTTAAAAAATTTAAAAAAAGTAATTTTTAAAAAGAAAAGTTGGGAAAAACAATAGTGTTAAACAAAACCTTTCCTAAAAAAGTTAATATTAAAGTAAAATGCCAAATTATTTTCTTGCTTACCAAAAAAAGTGGTTCCCCAATAAAAGGGCCAAACGTTCTAATTTTTCCCTTTCAGGTTAAGAATTTACCCTCGGGCTAAATAAGGTTTTAAGTTTTCTAGGGGATAATGAATTATCAGAATGGAAAAAATTTTTCCCTTTGGGGATCCCATGTCTTAGTCGGGAATAAACAACTGAAAAAATTTTACTGAATTGACAATTTGGGGCCTTTTTTTTAAAAAAAAAAAAAACCTTTAAAGGGTAGCTATTTAACCCCCTTTTGTACATAAAGGTTTATAAAAATTTTATTAATTATTTTATTAAGGTGATAATTTTGATGTAAATGAAGAGAAACCTTCTTTCATTTCATGTAAATTTAAAATTTACTTTGTTCAAAATAAGGTTTTGTAGGGAAACTCATCGGGCTTTGTTTTTCCTTAAAGGCAAGTTCCTACTTCAAACCCTTCTGAAAAAAGAGACACTTTTCAATTAAAAAATGCGCTAGAAAAATACAATAATTTAAACTTAAGTTTTATGGATATGTGGGGGGCAAATTAAATTTTAGTTTCTTCTAAAATCAAGGTTAGAAAACCTCGTTATTTGGTTACATTCATGGGGAAAAAAAAATTGAATAATGGTTGGGAAAATGACATTTTTTCAGATTTATCCGCGGGTCTTGGGGGAGTAAAAACCGAGGATCAGTTTAATTTTTTTTGTTTTTGGTTTTTTGGGGTTTTTTTGTATTTTTTTTTGGTTTTTTTTTTTTTTTTTTTGGGGGGGTTTTGTGGGGGGTGTTTTGTGGGTTGTTTTTTTTTTTTTTTTTTTGGATTTTTGGGGTTTTTTTTATGTTATTTGTTTTTTGTATATATTGGGTGGGGGGTGGGTTTTAAGGGTTTTTGTGTTTTTTTGGGGGGGTGTTTTTTTTTATAGGTTTTTTTTTTTTATATTTTCAACCTTTTTTTGGGTTTTTTTTTTTTTTTTTGGTTGGTTTGTTTTGGTTTTTTGGGGTGGGGGGGTTTTTGTTTTTGTTTTTTTTTATTGGTTTTTTTTTTTAAATTTAATATAATTGAGGGATATATTTTTTTTTTAGATTTAAAATTGGTTTTTTATTTGTTGTGTTTTTTATATATTTTTTTTTAATTTTGTATTTTTTTTTATGTTTTTTGTTTTTTAAAATTTTTTTTTTGGTTGTTTTGTTTTTTTTTTTTTTTTTTAATTTTTTGGGTTGTTTTTGTTTTGTGTTGATTGTGTTTTTTTGGTTTTGGTTTTTTTTTGTTTTTTTTTTTTTTAAACCTTTTTTTTTTTTTGTTTTTTGTTTTTTGGGGGTTTTTTTTTTTTTTTTGTTGTTGGGCCTTTATTTTATTTGGGGGGGGGGTGGTTTTTTTTGGGGGGGTTTGTTTTTTTTATTTTTTTAATTTCGGGTTTTTTGGGGTTTTGTTGTGTGTGGTTTTATATTTTGGGTTGGGGATAAATAGAATTTGGGGGGGGGGTTTTTTTTTTGGGGTTTAATTTTTGTAGGGTTTTGGGGGGGGTTGTGGGGTTTTATTTTTTTGTTTTTCGGGTTTTTTTTTTGGGGGGGTTTTTTTTTTTGGTTTTTTTTTTTTTTTTTTTTTTGGGTTTTTTTGCAAAAATACAATTTACGGTTTGAAAACTCTTAAAAAACCCGAGTTAAAAACTCTCCATTTGGTTTAATTGTGAGTGAAAAGTCTATCAATTAAAAAGTTTTTGGGGCTTTTACCAAAAAAAGGAATTATATTTTGGAAAAATTTCCAAAATTTTCCCAATTTCGGTAAAGATTTTTAATAAAATTAAATTTCCAAACCCCCTTTAAAATTAACAAACAAGGCAATTTTTAAAAGTTACTGACAAGGAATTATTTTTTGGAAACCCCAAATTTGGAAAAAAAGGAATTTACAAAAACAAATTAAACCCAAAAAATTTTTTTGTTAAAAATTTTTTTAGTGGCCAAAAAAAATTTCAAAAACGAAATTTTAAAAGAATGTCCTGTAAAACCTTAATAAATTTTTAAGGGGAATTTTTTTCTTTTTAAACCCCCTTTTTTGATTTAAATTTTAAAAAAGGGGTTTTGGGTTTTTGAAAAAGGGGGATTTGGGGGTTTTTTCCATCCCCCCATCATCACTAATTTTTTTCCAAGTGCGTAGGGGGGCCCTTTTTTTCAAGTTAAATTCCTTTTTTGAAAAGGGGTAATTGAAAAACCCTTTTGGGGACGATTTTAATTTAATTATAAAAAAGGGGTTTTATAAAAATTTTTTCCCTCGTTTTTGTGTGTTCATGAATTGTTGGGGGTTTTTGTTAGCTAAACTGAAATAACAAAAATTGTAATGGGGGTTTCAAAAATGAAGGGGCGGAAAAAAAAATTTTAATAAGGGGTTAAATGTGACACAAATTTCGAAAAAAAAATGGAAAAAGGTTGGTTATTTTTCGGGAACGTATTTTCTCGTTTTTTATAAGGGGGGGCCCAAAGTGGGTACCTCCCCCCCTCCCGCACAAATTTTTTCCCCCTTTTTTTTTCCTTCGAGAGTTTTCTAAAAAAAAAATTAAAAGGGGGAAAAAATCATTTTTTTTTACTACCCCCCCTTTTTAGGAAAAAAATTTTAAATTTTAAAAAGACAATGCCTCGATTTTTAATTTTCCCCCCACATTGGGGGGTAAAACCGCTAACAGTTTTTCTGCAGTCTAAAATTTCCGATCTTTTTTTTTTTTTAAAAAACCCCAAAATTTTAAAAAATTTACTTTTAAAGATTTCTTATTTTTTTTTTTTTTAAATGTTTTCCCCAAAAAAACCCGGGATTTTAAAAAACCAAAAATCCAAAAATAAACTTTCTGCGGGGGTTTTTTTTTTTTAAGTTTTTTTTGGGTTTGTTCAAGACAAAAACTAAATTTCTAAAAAGTTTTTTTAAAAGCTTTCATATTTTGCTGTGTTAAAAAGTAATTTTTTAGTCTGTAAAATTTTTTTTTTTGTAGATTTTTGTTCCATGGGGAAAAAACAGGGCCCTTTTTTTTAAAAAACTGAACAGGCCCCCTTTTTTTTAAAAAATTTTTGCTAAAAAGGACTCATTAGAGCGTTACAGTGCTTTAACGTTTTTTGAATAGACCCAAAGCGCCTCACGGCACCCCCCCCTATAGGGGGTGTTCCCGGTAGTGAAATTCCAAAAAAATTCCAAAACCCCCCCAAAAAAAATTTTTTTTTTTAAATCCCGCGGGAAAACCCCCTGGCGCTTCGGGCGTTAAAAATTTGGGGGCTGTTTCCCTTTTAAAAAAAAAATTTATTTTTAAAAATTTTTTATATAAAAATTTTTAAAGATTTTTGGTTCTTGTTTTTAAAAAAATTTTTAATAAGCTAAGAACTTCCTTCGACGTGTAAAATTTTGAAAAAAGTTCCCCAAAATTTTAAAAAATTTTTTAGAAAACCCCCCTTACAGGAAAAAAAATTGGAAAATTTTTCCAAAAAAAAGAAAAATATACCAATTTTTTAAAAATTTTATTAATTAATGTTTTTTTTTAAAAAATGAATGAAGGTCCCATTTAAAATTTTTTACCTCCCGCGGTAAAAAAAAATAATTTTTAAAAAAAAAACAATACTCTTATATTATTTGGCCATCTGTTGTAAATTTATTTTTTACTTATCTTTTTAAAAATTTTAAAAAAAAAAGGTTTTTTTGTTTTTAATTTAAAGGTTATTAAGAATCTTTAAAAGAAAAACCTTTTTTTAACCCCCCTTTTGGGGAATTTTTTTTTTCAACAAAATTATTTTTTAAATTTTTTAAATTATTTTTTGTTTTTTTCGCTAAATCAACAAGAGGGGGTTTTCCCCCCAATTTTATCACAAATTTCTAACTAAATAAACCCCAAACGAAAAGTAACAATCATTGAAAAGAAAAACAAACAATTTTTGTACAAAACCCCTTTGATCTGGTGCCCCCAAAATCGAAGTTTTTCATTAGAAAAAAATATTAAAAAATAATTTTTTGGGACAAAAAATTTATATTTCCCCCAAAGGGCCCCAAAAAAATTTGAAAGTTTTTAAACAGTTGTTTTTTTATATTTGTGGGAAAATAAATTTTGATCTGATTTTTAAAAAACATGTAAAAAGGATTTGGGGGAAAAGAAATTTTTTGTTTATTTTAAAAGGGGGTTTAGGTTACCCCCCGCTTTTTTCTTCCTCTTAGTGAAAAAGGTTTTTTTAATTTTGGGGGGGGTTTCTCCTGGCATTTTGGATTCTTTTGCCTTTAAAAAGATCCTAAAATTTACGAGGGGGGCGCACCCAAAAAAAAAAGGTGGGGAAAAAAAACGCTAAACCCAAAAAGTTCAAATGTTTCCAACCCTCCCCCCCCCATACCCCGTTTTTTTCTATAAATTTTTTTCACAGAATTCTTGAATAGTTTTGGAAAATTTTTTAAAAAAAAACCCCAAAAAAAAAAGATGATGGGCCCCGGGGAGTTAAGGAATTTTAACCCAAACCCCTTTTTTTTTAAAAATATCACAATAAAAAAAGGGAAAAAATTTTTCAAGACCTGGGGGTTTAAAAAGGGGGGTTTTAAAATTTTGGGTTTTTAGCCAAAAGGAGAGTTTTTGGGAAGGGGGGCTCCAGGCGTGTGATATGAAAAAAAAGAAACACGTGACCCCCTAATTTGGGGTCCCCACCCCCCAAAAACCCTATTTCTGAATGTTTTCCCCTTTTTTTTTTTACCAAACGGGGTTTCTTTATGTCTTGCATTTGGGGGAAAGTACTGGAAAAAAAAAATCATCAGTATGCCATAAAAAAACTGACAATTTTTTTTGTAAAACAAAAAGTGTGGCTTAAAGAAACAATAATATGGGGTTAACAAAACTGCAGGGTTTTTAGGTTAAAATTAAAAAAGTTTTTAAAAAAGGGGATCGTTTTCAGCATCCCTAAGGGGGGACTTAATTTTCCATTTAAATTAAAAGGGGTTGGGGTTTTAAAAAAAAATTTTTTATTAATAAACATTTTTTTATTATTAACCAAAAATTTTTTGGGTTTGGGAAAATTTTTACACGGGGGGGGATACATACCCCCAAAAATTTTTGTTTATAAAAAAAAAAAAGAGGTTCGTAAAACTTGGGAACTACATTTTTTTTGGGATTTGGATTGTGGAGGGCCAAAAGGGTTTTTTTTTTTTTTTTTTTTGAAAAAATTTTGTATTTTTAATTGCCCCTTTTTAAAGGGAAAAACCCCCTGTTTTTTTTTAAAATTTGGGTGGCAAAAACCCGACAAAAATTTTTTTTTTTATTTTATAGGGGAAAAAAAAACCCCAAAATTTTTGGGGTTTTTGAATTTTTTTTTTCCCAATTTTTTTAAGTGTTTTGATCATTAGAATTTTTTTGTTTTTTTTATTTGCTCCTATTAAATTTTTTGGCTGAGTGGGGGAAAAAAGTCCTTTTTTTGGGAGGTTTGTGAGAAAGGCTGCGTCTGCTCTTTTTTCCCAGTGCCATAAAAAAATTTACCCGGGGGGGGTTTTTTTGAAGCTCCTCGAAGGGGCCCCCCAAAAAGGGGGAAAAAAATTAAAAAAAAATAAAAATCCCAATTTAAAATTTAAAAACCCCCATTTTAAAAAAGGGAAATTTTTTTAAAGGGTTTGGTTTCTTTAAAGGGGGGCTCAATGCCTTCCCCTATTTGCTATTAAAAAAAAATTTTCCCCCCGGAATTTAAAATGATCAAAAAAAAAAAAAAACCTTTTTTTTTAAAATAAAATAAAGGGGGAAATTTTTTAACATAATTGCACATTTTGGGGGTAACTAAACTTGATTCGTTTTGCATTTTTTCCCCTTTGTAATTAAAAACCGGAAAATTTTTTTGAACCAACAAGGCAAAAAAAAAAAATTTTTTTTATTATTTATTTATTTTTTTGCCCCCTATACTGTAGTGAAACAAAAATTTCTTTGTTTTTGGGGGTTTAATTAAAACCCCTTTTTTTGGGAAAGAAAACCTTTTAAAATTTTTTTTTTGTATCTTACTTGTACCAGATATGGGGATAGGAAAAAATTTCTTCCCGGGCCCAACTTATTTTATTTTGACCAAAAATTGCATTATTTTAATTTTTCCCCCAATATATTTACAGGATAAAGCCATTAAGAAAATCAAAAAACTGTTTTTATTAATTTTATTCTATTTTTTTCCCAAAAATTTTAAAAATTTTTAATTTTTTAAAATCTTTTCCCCTTTTTTTATACAAATTTTTTTTGGGGGCAGGGGAAGGGAAAAACGTAAATTGGAGGTCCATAAACCCCCCCTAAAGATTTTTTGAAGTCTACTCTGAAATGGGGGTAAATTTATTTGTCCCCGAAAAATTTAAAATAATTGGAATAACCCCCAAAACCCGAAGTTATCCAGAAAAGTTTTTTTACAAGAAAATTTTTATCTTAAAAATTTTTTAGTTTTTCCTTTTTAAAAAAAAATTTTTTTTTAGTGTTATTTCCCCCGGGTTTAAAAATTCCCCCAAATTCTTCCCCCCCCAAAATATATGGGGTTTTTCCCAAAAAAAGAAAGGGGTTTCCCCCTTAATTAAAAAAATTTTAAAAAAACCCCCAAAAAAAAAACTGAAACACTTTTTTAAAAAATTTTTTAACCCCTTTCCTTTATTTTTCCCCATATTTTCCTTTCCCTTTTCAAAACATTTTTGGGATCTGGGAAAGGGGTTGGTTTTTTTTTTCCCGACCCCCAAAATTAAACCCCCCAAAATTTTTTAAACCAAAGGGATCCCCCTTTTATTTTAAAGGGCCCCTCGTTTTTTGGAAATTTTTGCCGCCGGGGCCCAAGGGGGTTTTTTTTTCAGCTCCGGAAAAAAATTTTAAAAATCGTTTTTCGCAAAAACCCCGGTGATTATGGGGGGATGACCAAAAAAAATCCCATTTAAAAATTTTCCTTTAAAAAAAGTTCCATTTTTTTCCAGAAAACGTGTGGTGGGGCTTTAAAACTTAAAAAGCAGAACCGGGGGGGACAAAAGTCCCGCCCTTTTTTCTGCATTGCCCCCCCAAATTGGGTTTAGAATTTTCACAATACCTTTTTTGCTTTTTTGGTTTCGCCCCGGGAAAATAGTAAATAAAATTAAAAACCCCAAAAGGCAGCCCCAAAAAAAAAGTATTTTTTCCTTTTTTGGGGGCCCCCCCAAAAAAACTTTGGTTTTTTGGGAGCTGCCTCTCCTTTTTGAAAACCATATTTTTGGGTTTCGCCCTTTTGGGGTTAAATTTTGGGGGGGAAAACCCCCAAATTTTTTATCCCCCGTGACTATTCTACTAAAAAATTTTTTTTTTTATCTTTTTCGTCAAAAAATTTTGAAAAAAAAACTGGGCAGCAGCCTTTTGTTTTTTTTTTTTGGGGCCCCTTTCCAATAAGCAGGCCCCCCATCTTGCAAAAAATTTTGCAACCCAAAAAATTTCGTTTTTTTAAATTGTGCACAGGGGGGGCCCCGGGGAATTTTTAACATTTTGAGGGCGGTTTTTCCAAAATTTCACCCGGAAACCCACTCGTTTAAACATTGTAAATTTTAAATGCTGTACGAAATTAAAGACGTCAGGTTCCCAAATTGGCCGGTGGGCCCCACTACGCCCTCATGAACATTTTTTTTTTCCTTTTCCAAAAAAACATTGCCCCCCAAAACCCGACGGCCATTTTGAACGGAATAACTTTTTCACCATAACACTTGCAAAACCCCTTGTGATGAATTTCAACGGCATTTTTGGGTTTTTTTGGCGGTCAAAAAACGAATAACTCACGGATTTTAAAAATTTGGCAACAAAAACGAAATTTGAGCCCCCCAAAACGAGCTCCTCCGTTTTTTTTTCAATAGGGGACGTGGGGGGGGGGAAAAGAAAAAGGGGGGGATGGGGGGGGCCCCTCCGCCAATAGAGATAGCCCGCGTATTAGAATAGGGAAAAAGCAGCCCCGCGCGTTCTCGCTCTGTACCCCTCAATTTATAGACCCCTGGTGGTGTAATTGTAATGTATTATAAATTAAAGTTTAAAAAAAATTACATTTTTAAACTGGATTTCAGGTCAGCGCAATTAAATTTATTTCATTGAACCGTGATTTTACAACGTAATTAATGGCAGGAAAATTTTCTGTCTCATACAAAAAACCCCAAACAACGGAGTTCAAATACCAAAAAGAAAAGGAAGTATAAATTAAGACGTATTTTTTTAAAACCCCAAAGGGGAAACATTGAAAAGACTATCCCAAATTTAAAAAAAAAACGATTTTGTTTATTTTTTGTCAGAACCCAAAAAAAGGGTTTTGCTTAAAAAATATGGGAAAGAGAAACCCTATGATAGACGGTACACACGGTATCAAAAAGCTGAATTTTCAGCTCTATACTATTTTAAAGGGGGTTTCCCGCCGAGAAGGGGGTTCCCCAACTGCTTTTATGTTTAGTTTTAAAAGGGGAGATGAAACTAAGTCTTTTTTTTTTTTTAAAAAAAAAAGATGTTGTGGGTTTTTTTACCCGACAAATTTTTTATGTCTGACAGGAAAAAACCCCTTTTTCAATCCCCGGGGGAAAAAGGGAGGGGGGCCAGCGAAAAAAAAGATTTTTTTGTACAGGGCCCTGACAAGAGCGTTGGGAAAAAAAATTTAAAAAAAATTTCAGTTAAAAAAAAGAAAGAGTATTTTTAAAAATTTTTTCAAACTTTGCTACAAAAAAGGGGGCAAAAAAATTTTCTCCCCCAAAGGAAGGAGCCTTAAAAAAGTTTGATAGTAAACAAGATACTTCTGCTTTTTGGAAAATATTTCAAAGATTTTTACTTAAAAAACCCCCTTTTTTTAAAAACTTTGGGCGTATTGTTTTCCCAAAAAGCGGGATAAACACAAATATGTCATAGAGAGGGTTCAATAAAGTGTTGAAAAAATTTTTATTTGGAAGGAAAAAAAGGCAAAAAATGGATAAAACCCTTTTTTGCTTTAAATAAACCTGATTGGGGAAAAATTTTTTTACCCGCCAAAAAAAATTGGAAAAAGGAAAGTAGTTACAAAACTAAAAATCACGTAGACGGGCCCTAAAGAAATTTTTGGGGGGGGGCCCACTTTAAAAATCATTTATTGGGAAAAGAATGGCAAGTGGTTTTTTTTCTAAAGCACAAAATTTTATTCATAAAAAAGTTAAAGAATGCAACTGTTTTGTACTTTTTTTCCTACTTTTTAAATTTCCCTTTTTTTATGAAAACAATGCCCTGTATGGACAAAAGTATAAAAAAAACTGTGCAAGCATATCCATTTGGTGGCTCGCTCACTCTGTAGAAAAAACCGTTTGATCCCCTTTTGGGAAAATTTTAAGATGGGGAATTGAAAATAGACATCGAGGGAAAAAAAAATTTTTAAAAAGGAAGTATTAAAGGAAATTTCATGGACAAAATAAACACTCCTAAAAAGGGGCCCCGCAAAAAGAGAATATACGACAAAAATGAATCCTAAATGCAATTATGACAAGAAAAAACAATACTTCGACCAAAAAAAAAAATATTGATAAACATTTTTAAAAAAATTTTAACTCACTAGAGGCGGGGGCCACTACTGCCAGTACCAGTTAAGGGTAACCCAATCACTTTATGACCATTTTTTAATTAAACCACTATTTATTTTTATTTAGTAAAAATTTTAAAATTTTAAATTTAAAATTTTTAAAACAAGTAATAGTAGCTAAAACTATGCCCCCAAAAAAATTTTCTAAAAATTTTTATCAAATTTTTTTTTTTTGGAAGAAGGTGTAAAAAAAAAGGGAAAAATAGCAATATTACCAAACAAGGAGTTTTTTTTCCACGAAAAGAAAAAAAAACCCCGAAAGGAAGCCTAACAGAGGAAAAAAATTGGAAAATTTGCCTGGATTAACCCCTTCTGAGAAAAAAAATTTGGCAAAACTTAAAATAAATTGAAAAATTTGTATAATTGTTCATAAATCTTTTTACAGTAATTAAAAAATTTTTGGGAAAATTTTTTGAAATTATTAATTATGTCACGGCTATGTTAGGTATTTAAGGGGGGAAAGTTGTCATTGATTTTGTCATATTTCTATAATTTTTTTTTGGGTTTAAAGTAATTTTTTAATTTATTTACTCAAATTAAGGACTCCACATTAAATATTTTTCTTTTGTCCTTTTAAATTTTTAATATTTTTCCCAAAATCACAAAAAATAACGGGGTAGGTTTTAAAAATTTTATATTTAGGGGCATTTTATGTATACTGAATTATTTTTTGATTTTTGAAAATTATATAATGTGTTTTTTATTCAAATTTGTTTTATTAAAGCTTTTTTTTTAAATGGGTAATTTATGTATTTGAATTTAAAATTGTTAATTTTTATTTGCTTGAGTGTTTTTTTTTTTTTTTTTTTCTTTAAAAAAGTTGGGGGCCCCTTTTTCAGGCGTTTCCCCTTTTTTTTTTAGGTCCTATTTTGTTTTTTCCCCGAATTTTTTTTATTAGTACCCTGCTGTATTAAAATAAAAAAAGACATGTTCCCAATTTTTAACCCCAAAAAAAAACAAACCATGTAAAGGTTTCCCTGGGGGTGTTTGTTTTTGGCCCAAGGAAAAGGAAAATTTAAATTTTTTTTTACTTTTTAAAAAAAAAAATTTTTTTTTAAAACTGTTTAGGGGCTTTTTTCCCTTTTTAAAAAACCCTTAAATTTTTAAAGTTTTTATTAAAAAAAAAAATTCAATTTTAAAAAATTTTAACCCCAATTTTTCTTTTTTCAAACCTAAAAACCCAAATTCGGAAAAAAGCCAAAACAAAAAACCCCCTTTTTGGAAAAAAGCTCAAATTTTGTGAAAATGAAAACGGGAATTTGAACTATCCTATATCCCAGTACGGGGGCCGGGTTTTGGGGGGGTTGGGGTCCTGGCTCGGGATTTTTTTCCCCCCCCGTTACACCCCCAAAAAAAAATGGGGGGCTTATTTATTTTTAGAACCAAAAACGGGAAAAACCTAAATTTAACCGAAAAAATTTTGGGCCCCCAAAAAGAGTTGGGTCCCTTTTTAAAAAAAAAATTTTTTTAACCCCCCTTTTTTGTTTTTAAACCGTAAATTTTAAAATTTTTTAAAAAGGGCATTAACGGATGAAAGTTTATAGGAAAAAATTTTTTTAAAATTTTTTAAACCCCCAAAAATTTTCCCAAAATGTTATAAAAAGAATTTTTTTGGGGGTTTCCCCGGAAAAATAGGTTTCCAAAAAGGGTTCAAATTTTTAAAATAAAAGGGATTTCGAGAGTCCGAAGAAAAACAACTCCCGTCGTTTAAATTGGGAGAACCCCCATCTTTTGAACTAAAACCCCCAAAAAATTTTTCCATTTTTAAAAAAATTTTTGACCTGTAAAAGAGAAAAATTTTTGGAATAAAAAAACCATTCCCCATACGGGTTTTTTTTTTGTTCGGGGGCCCCCGATAGAATACTGCGACATTCAAAAAACCGAAAAAAAGTGACATTGAATTTAAAAACAAAAACCCAAAAAACAAAAGGGGTAGGGGTGACTACCAACTGGTGGGGGGCCTTTGTTTAAAATTTTTTTTTGCCCCCCAAAAAAAAAGGGGGGGAAAAAAACAATGAACAATTAAGTAAAAACCCGCGATAAAACATCCCAAAAAAAACCTTAAAACTATACCACACCAAGTTTTAAAAACCCTTTTTTTTTTCCCCGCTAATAAAATATCACAGCAACAGTGAAAAGGGAACGGTTTTTTTGGAGAAAAAAAATTTATTTGTTACAATAACTTGAAAACGCCACCACAAAAATTTTCCCTAAAAACCCTTTTTTTGGGGGTTAAAAAATTTAAAAAATTTTTACAAGGGGTTTAAAACGCCTTTCGGGGAATTGTAAACGCGCTAGCTCCGTTTTTTAAAAAGCGGCGTTACCGCGCAAAATTTCAGCGTCATTTGGGGGTTGTAGCCTTTACTCACTTTGGGGTTTAAATTTTAAATTTTTAAAAGGATATTTTGGGAAAGATGTAAAAATTGGGCCCAAAAGGAAAAAGGGGGACATTTTTTGCAAAAAATGAATATTATAAAAATTTTTTTAAAAAAGGGTTTTTTAAAAAATTTAAAATTTTTTAACAAAAAGGTATAAATACAAAAGGGGGAACATTTTTTTAAAAAATTAGGAAAATTTTCTCTTTTAAATTTTTTAAAATTTAGTTTTAATGTCCTGGGTATGCCAAAAGACATAAAAAATTTTTTAAAAACGTAGGAAAAAAAATGAATTTAAAAAGGGTTTTTTAAAAACCCCCCCTTTCCCAAAAAAATTTGTTTTTTTGAAGGGTTTTTTAAAATTTTTTAAAAATTTTTTATTATTTTCCAGGGGAAAAATTTGCGTGGCCGTCCCCATTTTAAAAAAAAGGGAAGTAAATACCAAATTTTTTTTACCTAGTGTGGGGCCGAGTGGGGGGAAGATGATTTTGGTTCCTTTCAACCGGAAACGGGCCCTCACGAACCGATCTTCCCTTTTTAAACGCTCCCCGACTTATTTTCCATACAAAAACGTCAATCGAACTTTTAAAAACTTGATGGGAACAGGGTAACCCCTCCAAACTCTTTATTTAGCATAAATACATTTTAAAATAAAAAAAATTTTAAAAAAATGCATACGACGAAAAAATTTGCTCAACGTATTGGAATATAAACGTTCCAAGGAAAATCAAATTAAATTTCTGCTGTGATTTTGTTTTCCAATATTTGCAAAAACCCTAAAAATATATTATCAATTTTGACCGTATTTTGTACAATATCTCTTAGTGCAAAGGGGTTGTAAAATATACAAAAAGGGGGGTTTTGCTTTTAAATATGCTGCAACAACATGGTTGATACCTTACTTTTATTTTATTTTTAAATTTTTTAAATTAAAATTCCGTTGAAAAAAGTTGGTTTCCACGGAGAAAAAAAAAAATTTTTCAAAAATTTATTTGTGTAAGAATATTCGACGCGTAAGCCTAACAAAACACTTCAGAGGGGGTTTTTCCTTAAGTGTCTTAGAAAAAATTCGCTAAAATTTAGAACAAAAAGACAGATCCTAACGGATCAAAACCCCCCCGCTGTAAAACTATATTTGTTCTAAAATACCCCCACATGGTCTCGTTGGAGGACCCCTTTCCCCAAAAATTTTTCCCCCCAAAAATTTTTAACCACAACCAAACCGAAAGTTCCAAAATTTTAAAAGTTCCCTAGAAAAAAAAAAAATTTTTTTTAACTAGAGGACGAAAGAAAAAATTTATAGTTTTGGTAAGAATTCTCTATTTCTCACTACAGTTTTTTAAAAAAAGGAATCAAAAAAGAAAATTTTCATAAAAAATTACAATTTCCTCTAAAATATTGAGCTAACCTTTTATTAGGTGATGACGGGGGGAAAAATTTTGAAGTTTGCTCATTTGATAGACCCCTAGAGGAATTTTGGGTTTTGAATTAGATGTGGGTAATCTCTCACCCTTTTTCCCAAGCCCAAAATCTTGGCAGTGAAATAAAATGGTAGAATATTGGAAAATTTTGGGGTGAAACAAGGGAAAAAAAACTTTTGGATACAAATTCAAAAAAATGTTTTTCCCAAATCCCCCCCATGATTTAAGGGGCGAAACTCAATTCCCCAGCAGCTCCGAGCAGGGGGTTCACGCCCCAATTAACCCGGTTGAACTTTTTCCACTTACTGAACCCCTTCCATTTATGTAAAAACGGGGTTTAATTAAAAAATTTAAGTTTGTATCGCTGCATAATAAATGTGGTGAGCGATTTATTTTCAACATAAATTAAAATGCAATTTAGATATAATTTGAAAAAACTTTGCAGAATGGAAAAAAGAAATTACGAACAAAAAAATTAATATGTTTAAAAAGAACTTTAACAAACCCCAAAAAATATCTTTGTAAAATATTAAGGTAGACTAAGGAATTGGTTTTTCAGAATTTCCTAAGAAAAGTTATTTTTTAAGGTTTTTTGTGACACCAAGCATGCTTTCCAACTTGAAAAAAATAAGTTTTTTTAATTAAAATTTTTTTTTAACCCAAAAAAAATTTTATTTAAATTCCCCAATTTTTGGAAAAGGTTTTTTCATTACAAAAAATAATATTTTGCCCCTTTTTAGGGTACTTGAAAAAAAATAAAAATTTATAAATTGAATTTTCAAAGAAAATATAAAAATTTTATAATTTAATTTAAATTTGTTTAAAAATACTATAAAATTTTTAAAATAAAAATACCTACAAAAATCAAATTTGTTTAAAAAGATTTTTCCCCTAGAAAACATTAAAATTTTTGCCAAAAATAAATTTAAATTTAAAAATTAAAGAACCCAATGGGGCCCCAAAATTTTAAAAAAAGTTTTTAAAATTTTTGACATTAACCAAAATTTAATGTTATTTTAAAATACCACAAAGGGGGGCAAAAAAATAATTATAATGTTAAAAATAAAAACCCTTGGAGAAGGGGCGTTTTAATTTCAGAGAATCAGTCGGAGTTTTTGTTTTTATTTATGAGGGACTCAGCAATAAGGGCCTTCCACAGGAAGCCCCTGTAGGGGTCCCTTTCCCCTGTTGCACTTAAGCCGTTTAAAATACCTTAAATGCTACTTTATTTTCTTGGCAGAAGGGAGGGTTAAAAACAAATTTTTTGGGGGTTTTAAAATTTTTTTAAATTTTTAAAAAATTTTTTTTTTAAAAAGAAAAAATATAAATTTTTCGTTCTTATGTTTTTTTTTTTTTAAAATTTTCCAAACGGTCCCTTTAAAAAATTTTTAAAAATTTGGTTTTAATTTTTTTTTTTTATTTAAATTAATATTTAATTTTTTTAAAAAAATTTTTTTTTATAAAAATTAAAAATTTTGGGTTTTTTAGAAAAAATGAAAAAATTTTAAAAAGGAGGGCCAAAATTAATTTTTAAAAAATTTATTTTTTTTTTTCTTTTTTTGAAATTTTAAAAAAATTTTTTCTTTTTTCTTTTGTATTTAAAAAAACCGGGGTTTTTGGTTTTTAATTTTTTTTTTTTTTAAACTTTTTTTGGGTAGGTTTTGCCCACAGGTTAAAACCAAATCCTTTACCGGGGCACCAAACCCCCCCCTTCCCCAAAAAAAAAAACCCCTTTAATAGTCCCAAACAAGCCGTCACTGGGGCTGTAAAGGTTAACTAAACCTTGGTATTTAGAACATAATTATGAAAATAACTAAACTATTAATCGGAATAACAATTATGGCCAATTTTGACCAAGGGAATGGTTTCCCCAAAATTTTTCTAATTTTTCTTTAAAAAAAATAAAATTTTAAAAAAGTTATTTACTTAAATTTAATTCCCCACCTTTTTTTAAATCTTAATATTCTAAAAAGAAATAAATTCATAACTACAAGAACCTACTTTTTTGTTCCCCGTTAAATATTCTACCTTAAAAAAATAAACTATTTTTTTTTATTTCATTTCAGCCACAATTTAAAAAAAGGAAAAAAATTTTTTTTTTTGCATAAAGTTATATACCCGGGGGACCTTTTTAAAAATTTTTTTTAAAAAGGGGGTCGACTTATTTAACCCAAAAGGGGGTTAAAACATAAACGCATTGTCCACGCACAAAACCAACTCAAGCCAGCCCCCCTGCACTAATGAGACCTTTAAGCGAGCGCGGGGGTTTTTTAAAAACAATGAGACTGGGTTGACCCGCAAGTGAGTCAGAGCCGGGGGGGTCGTGCGTATCAAACCCTTGGTGCGACCTTAGAATGGTTACGCATTAAAATTACAGCAATGCTTTTCCTTAAAAATTTAAAAAAAAATTAAATGTGCCTTTAGAAAATTATATGGGTTCCCCAATTTTTCTCTATCCTAAAGTTTTTGATTTTTTAATTACATTAGCGAAGTAATCATCGGGGGCTAGAAACTCTTTTGTTTTTTGCTATAAAAAAACGAAAAGGGAAGAAAACGAATACTTAAAATTTTTAAAAAATTCTTTTTCATGGCAACATGGAGTTTGATGATGGTGCTTTTGAAATTTTGGATTTTGCTGGTTTGCGAACTTTTTTAAATTTCACCATAAAAAAGAGAAAATTTTTAAAAAATAAACTTGTAAACAAAATGAAAAAAACATTCTTTTTAAAATGTACAAGAAAAATTTTCAAGTAAAATTTTCCCCCAATAAATTCATCGCAGATTTAAAATTTTTTGCATAAACCTTTTATAAAAATTTAAGTAAAGGGAAAAAAGTAAAAGTTACAATTCCCCAAAATTTCCATTTTAGAACCCGAAATTTTAACCCCTTTAACCCCCTTTTTTTAGGTAATTTTTTTTTTGCGAACAATATATGTATTTGTTTGAAATTTTAAATTGTATTTAAATATTTAAATTTAAAAAGAAAAAAACCTATAATTTCCCCTTTTTTTTAAAAATTTATAAAAAATTGTGTTAAAAACCCCTTTTTTAAAAAAGAAAAGCCTGTATTTCTTGGCAAAAAAAGTTTTTACTTTTTAAAAAAAAAAGTTAAAAAATTACATACTTCTATTTCTATTTATAACCCACAAGGAAAGAACATCCCATCCGTTTTTCTTTTGGTAAAAAAAAATTTGATGCCTTTTACATATAAAAAAATAAGTAAGCTAAAGCATGTTTTTTTTTTTAACACCCCGGGGGCCAATAACTTTAAAATCCTTTGGTTTTTGGGGGGAAGAAAAACCCGAATTAATTTATTTTGGTCGGGGTTTTAATTTTTTTTTTTTAACCCCCAGTTGTTGTAAGTTTTTTTGTTTTTGTAAGTTTTTTCCTTTTATTTATTAACTTTTTACTTATTATTATATTAGGTTTTAAAACCCCACTGCCACTTTAAAGTTGTAATCACTCTCAAAAAATTAAAGTATATAAAATAAAATAGAAATTTTTGGTATTTGCTAAAAACCAAATTAATTTTGAGGTTTTTTTTTTAGCTACAATGGAAACCCCAAAATGAAAAATCGTTTTTTTATTTCTTGGTATAACGGAGCGGGAGGTGGAATTTTGGGGTTTTTTTTAAAAATAAAAAACAATTAAAGATCTCAAAGACAAATTTTGGTTCCCCCTTTTAAAACAAATAAAACAAATTACAAAAAACCTTTTTTTTTTTTTTTATACCTTTTTTGGATTTGGTTTTTTAAAGGAAATATTTACTCCCCAACGAATGAACTTAAACGTAAAAAGTAAAGTTAAGATATCTGGTTATACATGGCGAAATAAGGGCAAAGGGAAGCCATCTCTAAACCAACCTGGGTACTACGGCTTAAAGGTTAAATCTCGAACCACTACCAATGGCCGGGCAGGCGGGCTCCCCTTGCAAGGACAGGATCGTTCAGAGGTCACCCATCCCAAGCAGCAGCCAAGCCGAATTTGCTTGATCTGGTTTCTTGCGTTAAACTTGAAATTTGGTAATACTGCGCCATTGGAACATATATTATTATAAATATTATTGATTAAATGTAATGACTAAGCAAATAATCTTTTATAAAGAAATACAACACAGGAAGGACCTAATATAATGTAACGAAAGTCTTACTGACCTATCCAACAAAGTACTTTCATCACATTATTTTACAATAAATTAACGTATGATAAAATATCACTTCATCGTAATACAAAAGTTTATTCTGTGATTTTCTGGTTTGCTTTCATGGTGTATATATGATACCAATTTAAAATGCTTAAATTTTTTTCTTATCCATAATTTTGACTATTTTACCACAAAAACAACAAAGTTCTTGATGAGACAGAGAGGAAACTGTGTACCAAGTGGCTAGGTCTAAATAATGTGAATAAGATTGATGCCAAAATGCAGTAAAACCCGACAATATATTAGCATAGTAAAATAACTTATTTCCAAACAATTTTGTAATGACAGGATATTGCAGAGTTTGGAAAGTAACAATTTTAAGGCTTTAATAAAGATCACTCTTTTAATGTAATCACGTAACAAATATTTTATATTTATTTGATTTTTTAATTGCTAATGACAAGGGGGAATAAAGGTGCCCTTTCAAGAATTTAAGTCTAGCTACTTAACTGTAAAACGTTTTAAAATATTTTGAAAAACAATGTAAATTACTTCAGGTTATC
>NW_025777930.1:0-27500 GCF_021130785.1 Homalodisca vitripennis
ACGTACAAAGACTAAAAAAAAAGAGTGTAGAATGGATCTCTAGTGAGGACACTAGTTTTGTTAAAATAACCTTTGAAAACAGACAAGGCTGCCAGGAGTGGGGTTCTATTTATAATTATGTCAATGGATGCAAATTTGAGCCATATAATAATTCCGGTGTGAAACAATGTTTTATGGTTGTGTCTCCTATGGCCATGATTAATGTAAACTCGCCATGTTAATAAAAACACGATGTTTTGTCCGGGATTCGTCGGTGATAATTATTCAAGCAAGAGTGCTCCAAGCCAAAAAAATGTGTGCATTGCTATGGCGCCTCATAGCACGTAAACTCCAGGCAAGTGTCCTGAATATATTAAGGGCAAAAACAAATAAAGGAGCGCATGAAGCACTAAAATGCGGGAGGATTACTTATACAGCTAGTATGTACTTGATCCGATTTACCTTATAAAAACAAAACTAAGTACGCTAGATTAACAAAACTGTAATGGTCGATGTTACAAAATCTCACTTAGATTTTAATTAACAAACAAAAGTAAAGACTACCCAAACTTAAAAAACAACACACTAAGAAATTTAAAACCCCGAACCGAGAGACAGGTAAGTGAAACGTACAATCATTGATTCCACTACTAATAAGCTTTAATAGCCTAAGAGAGATAGAGAGAAAATAGAAGAACATGAGGAAGGCCAGGATAACGAGCTCATATCCATCAAAATAGGGGCAACTCCAGATCGTAGAAAAATATAGTAAACACAGGCGCTATTAAAAAAAAATCCTATATCAGGTAATAGCAAGGGATGGTGTAGGTATAAATAAAAAATCAAACAAATATGGCACAACTAATAAGGAACACAGTTCCAAAACTAACATTTACAAAGAAAAAATTAAATGTGATAAGCAAGCAATCCAGGTGAAAAAATTGCTGAAATTAGGAAGAAAATCCAAAGTTCAAAAATAATTTAAAACTAAATATACAGATTAGATGAGCGTATAGTATTACAATCATATTATTAAATGAAAGATGAGGTCCTTAAAAAAATCCAGAATATTAGTTTTTCCACCCAGACAGAACAGGGAAAAATCTACAACAGTAACAACAGGTAATTTAAAAAAAACACACACACATAGTATTCTTGAAGGGAATATGGAAATTAAATGAGTTAAACATTATTCAATTTAAATGGTGATGATCTCTAAAAAACTAAAATGGCCATGAGATCATACAACTTTTCAATACCAATAGAATATAATCACATACGGTAGGTGTTATTACAAGAAAACATGGCTACAGAGTACAGAACATTTATTTAGATAATAATATATAAACATTGTTTAGAACAGATAGGTCTGAATGGCTATGGAGGAGAGTAGCTTTTATTATTCTAGTAGAAATATCTACCTTTAGCAAAAAAATAAGTTATAAATACTGATAACATAGCAACTATTAGCATATAACTAATAAATAATTTTAGTTTGCCCCTATAGACACATAATACAATATTTATTGTACACAATAGGAAACGTACAGACAATGTTTTGGCAAGACATACTTTATTTTCTAAAAATATAGGCTTTTGCTTATTAATGCGGAAGATTGGAAAACAGCACATCACCCCTACTGGGGTTCGCTGCCAAAGCAGACACTAGGGGTAATGAATATTTTTAATGGGCCACTTACTCAAATTCTGAATTTATATTATTAATATAATACACCAGGGCACTACAGTCCCAACACTATACCATCAGTCATCTACTTTTGGATTTTACTTTTGCCACTACCCAAATTGCAACTCTTACACTTAATTCTTGGGAGGTAAGTAATGAATTGTTTTAGGCAGTAATCATCCTTTACCAATAACACATATCCTTTTGATACTGTTAATTTAATTAAGAAGGAAGCCACTACTGTTAATTTTTAATATAAGTAGTAGTTATCGAAAAGAAATATATTATAAAAAGCCAACTTGTGGGGACCAATATGCTAACTGTATATAGATAAACTATCTCATAAAACTTAGAGATCCTAACAACAGAACAGTAAAATTGAGGAACTTTATAATACAATAAGCCTTAGGCAAATAGATAAATCTGTTCCCAACATAAAGGAGCCGAGTTGTAAATGCAAAAAGTGATTTAAACCCAAAATGTTGGTGGAATGGAAAACTGTTTCAAAGGGCGGTTAGCCCTAACCGTAAGAATTTGGCTTTTCCTTAAAAAATTTAAACAAAATATGACAGTAGGAAAAATTATTCCACACCCCTTTCAAATGGGCTCAACTTAAAGCGAGAAATGAAATACAATTAGCAAAAAAATATGGAGTGGGAAGGATATTGTTGTAGTAAAAATAGATGAATAAAGAAAAACAACATCTTTTTGCTTGGAGAATAATTAAAAAATTATCAGCAAGTAATAAATAGCCTAACTGAGCAAAATGAAATAAATAAAATAACAACTATGAACTTTGTGAAAAATTTATAAAACACACTTGTAGCTGATTATGTTACCCCACTACCATATGAATTGCCATATGTCCCAAATCGTCTCCATTTGACAAATAGCCCATTGGAAAAAAAAACTTTTTGATCAATAAATGAAATTAAGTTAGCCATTATAGTCCTTAAAACCAGAAATACATCGTCCACTGGAATGGATGGGGTAAGTTATTACAATGATAAAAGTATTTACCTGATAGTTGCAATTAGAACTTATGTTTAAGCTATTTTTTATACGGACATCTGAGAATGGAATATCAAATATTCCGCAAGAATGGGAAAAGAGTCCAAAGTAATTAGCCCTTCTTAAAACCAACTAATAGATAAGCTACAAGAAACTTCATATAGGCCCTATATCTTTACATTAGTCTGTCTTCGTTAAAATATCGAATGAATTACAATGATAAAAAAATAGGCTAGAACTGGATCTTCCTGAAAAATTAAGAGTGATCCCTCCAACCCAATATGGGATTTAGGGGAAAACGAGGCTGTAATTCGGATTACCTTGTAAATTTTAAATGTCTGATATTTTTAAAACACAGCTTTAACATATAATGAGGGGACAACCATGGTTAGCCTCACTTGATAATCACTTGGGAGCATATGACAATGTATACATTCCTGAGCTATGCAATATAGATGAGTTAGAACTTAATTTTCCCAGTAAATTTTACTAAGGTACCGTACCCATAGCTGGCTAACTGACAGACAGGTTAAATGTATCAAGTAAATTATATATCTTTATCCAGGACTACAACAAGGGGGCCTTCCGCAAGGCTGTAGTGTGTGCTATCACCAGTTGTTTATTCGCTATATATATATTTCTCAAATTAATGTAAGTTCATAACACCCAATGAAATAAAGTCCTCTGCACAGTATGCTGATAGAACCCCATTCATATACTTTTCACTAGCACAAAAAAGGAGAATTGGTAAAGCTAAAAACTTACAGTTGTGGAGCACTAAACCAAACTGTATTTACATGCATTTGAATCAGCCTACCAATTTGTATTTTAATGAATCAAAATGCAACAGAAATATCTAAAATAATTAGACAAACTTGAAAGATAAAGGATTCTTGCAGGGCTTGGACGAGATATCTTTCGAGAATAGCTAAAGCATTTGCAAGGAGTGAGCTCTTACTACCCGCTTCTACCACATAACAAAATCTATCCCGGTCCAACTAGGAAGTTTCCCGTCGAAGGATGAAAACTTCGAAGGTGTTTTTCCCTCTTCACAAAACGTGGCAAAAAAGACATCATCGGACAACTACAGGCCAAATATCCAACTGGTACCAACCCTTCTCGAAAAATTATCGAGAGCAGGTCGTACCTTAAGAGGCTGCTCCAATTCTTGAATGCCTAATAAGCTGACTAACAGAGTATCAGCACGAGGTTTCAAAAAAGGCCAAGTCGACCAATCCACAGCTCTTGTAGACCTAGATCGAAAGATATTAATAAAATAACCTTTGAAAAATGGTCATCAATGCCACCGTAGAATCCTTCAATTGACATGAGGTAAAGGCATTCGACTAGCTTAAGGCCACGACTTTCATCCTATAACGAAACTTGGCCTCGCTGGGCATTTGCGGAAATAGCCTTGCAGTGGTTTCAACAAGTTATCTTTGGGGTAGATAGGACTCAGATTGTGGAGACTGGGGTTACCTCAGTCAACAATGAAATCTTCAAAGATCCACCTCTCCTAACCTGTCTCTAGAGGTGTTGCCCACAAGGGTCAGTCATGGGACCGTGTGATTTTTTTACCCTCTTTACTAATGAACTTCCCGTGCCCATGTCAGTCTCTACCGGGCGATGCCACATGTTACAGCCGACGGACTCTGTGATACTCTCGTCCAACAAGTCCATTGAAAACTTGGAAATCGCGAATCGTTATGTAGCAATATAAACCTTGCAATCGACTACTGCTCAAATAAACGACTTAGTATACAATAGAAAAAAAAAAAACACAATAGCAGTTGATGTTGTTGGAGGCCCACAAAATAATTGAAAAGTTCGGGATTGCCAGATCTTGCAAAACTGAAAATTCCATTAAACACTCTTGGAGGTTTCAATAAGATGACAATCTATCTTGGTCCCACCCACACTTTGGAAGAAACTCTGCCTAAAATTAAGTTTCTTCTCTCTCTCACTCTCTCTCTCTCTCTCTCTCTCTCTCTCTCTCTCTCTCTCTCTCTCTCTCTCCAGTTGTGGCGCGGCCGCTGTGGAGTAAGGATCGTGGGACCGTGCGGCTCCTGCCTCTACTACTCGTATTGGAGATTATAATTAATTGTAATTGTTATTGTTGTGATAGTATTAATGGTAATAGTAAAATGCAGTGTTTAAAGTGTGACTCAGTTATTGATCTACAGGAGAAGAAATTAAATTGTATTGAGTGTAGAGGATTTTTTCATTTGGGATGTGCAAGGAAACCTTACCGAGACTGATTATGATTACATCATAGCTAATCAAGTTAACTGGAAGTGTAGTATTTGTGATAAGAAGAAAAGTACAAGAGGAGATGCCACACCAGTAACGCCAGTAAGTGAGAAAGCCTTTGTTTTTAAACAGGGTGGTTCCGAGGCCGATTCAGATTTCCAGTACTAACTCTTTGTATCGGGTTGTAACTAAAAAGACATTATGCCATAACATGTAAAAAGGGCTTTTTCTTTTAATACGCATAGAGCACAATGCAGTTATTGTTGCGAAGTTTTCATTTTAAATGTATTAAAATTGACGAGACAGGATTTTTTAAAGATAGAAAAAACTTGGTTGGTTGTGTCCTGTCTGCATTGTTCAAGACGTAGCGGTAGTAGATATAAGAAAGCAGACGCGGCCTTATCTGCCGCAGATAAGATTAGTCCCGTTGCCTATCCCCATACAGGATTATTGACAAATGTTGAAACCACATTGGCAAGTTGTAGACAAGAGAATATTACACTTTCTGATATTCTCAAGGAAATGAAAGAGTTTCGTTCTTGAGGTTAATCAAAAAAAATAAAGAGTTTGCCAATTCTCTTGAAATCTACTCTACATGGGTTCAGGAGAATGGAGAGAGTATCAAATCTATTGAAAACAATGTGACCCAGTTAGTCAAAGATTTTGAGATCATAAGTCAGGAACAGTGTAATTTAAAAAGAAATAACGAAAAATTTTGACTAAAAGAGTAAATCAATTGGAACAAGCAATGAGGGACAATGTGGTAGAAATCAACGGCGTCCCATTGAAGAAAGGAGAAAATGTTATGGACATTATTAAGCAGCTGTCCTGCAAAAATTGGCTTTGATTTTCAAGAGGAAATGATAGATAATTGCTACAGATATAGATCTGCTGTGGTGGACTCCGCTAGACCGGGGCGGTATTGTTGTGCGTTTCCCTTTCCTGCGCAAACTTGATAAGGAGCAGTTTATTTCAAAACGTAAACAGAAAAGGAACGTGAATTCCAGAGACCTTGGGTTCATGGAGGGGGACGCGGTTACCGATATATATCAATGACAGCCTTACTCAGGATAAGCGGAAACTCCTCAATGAAGCCCGTAAAGTCAGGTGGGACAAGTTGTACACCTTCCTGTGGGTTAAAAATGGACGTATCTTTATGCGTAAAAATGAAGGTGATCGATTTGTTGTAATTGAATCAATGGAGGACTTACAAAAGCTGGCTTGACTAGCAGCAAAAAGCCTTGGAAAATGTGTTATTAATGTAGTTATTTATGAATATGTGTGGAAAAAACGGATGTGTTTTAAGTTTGATTTATTTGGTTTATCCGTTTAAATATTGTTGCTCATTGTGTTGGTGTACGGTGTTGTTTGTTTGTAGCTCAAATAGATTGTCTTATGTCAGATTCTAATAGAAATATCTCTCTTGTAGCAAAGTTGAAAAGAAAAATTTTGATAGCTCGAGGAAAATGTGTAAAAATAGCTCATGTTAATGTTGAAAATTTTGTTTAGTACCACAAAAGAGTCTTTTATCGATTTGTTTCACAATAATTTGTTTGATATAGTTGCAATAACTGAAACATTTTTGAAACCTGTTTGTTTTGTCCCAACCATACAATATTGATGGTTACAATTTTATAAGAACACGATAGAGAAAATAAAGAGGGAGGATGGAGGTATTGGTGTGTTTATATAAAGAAGTCACTTGGTTACAAAGTTTTAGCAAAACGTCACAGGCAATTTATTGTCGTAAGCCAGAATATTTAATTGTAGAATATCTCAAGGGTGGAAGTTGTTGTTATGTATTAGTTTTTATAGGGCCTCCGAAAAAATTGGTTTCATTTCTGAGAATTTTTTAATGTCCTAGCGCAATTATTACCAATTTATAATAATGTAGTCATCGTAGGAGATTTTTAATACAGAGATTTGAGTGCCGAGAGGTATTTTTATGATAGGACTGAGTTGTTAAATTTAATAAGCAATTTGAAATTTATCTGTTTTGCCGTTGGAGCCTACTTTTCACCTACCAAGATCAGACACTTGGCTTGATTTAATTATATGTAATGATGTTTGTAGAGTTAAAACTTTTGGTCAAGAACCAGTGTCTGGTATCTCATATCATGATTTGATCTATTTAGAAATTAATTTAAAGATGAAACTTGTGTCAAATAAGGAGTCTGTGATGGTGAGAGATTTTAAGAATATATCGATAGATAGTACTTAAAAGAGAATTGTTTGGCGTTGAACTGGAATGATTTGTACTTAAGAGCGATTCTATTGAATGATAAAGTAGAAATATTAAGTAGTAATATAAAAGAGCTTTATAACAAACATGTGCCAGAGAGGAAAATATCACAAACGAAAGACTTGTTGTCCTTGGATTACTAATGAATTAAAAGATTTAATGTCACAAAGAGATGTATTGTACAAACGTTTTTTTTTAAGGACTAAAAATGTTACAATTTTGGGAGAATTATAGAGTTCTCCGAAATAGGATAAAAAGGCTTTTTAAGAGATGGAAGGAAAGGAATCAGTATTTTTCAAACGTTATTTCAAACCAATAAGAATTGTTAAAGATCTATGGAAGGTAGTTCGAGATAATGGAGGAGGTGGGAAAGGAGCGTAAAAGTTTATCAAGACCCAGTCGTAAATATAGATAGTTTAAATGATTATTTTTGTGGTATTAGCAATAATATAAATAATAACCTTGTTGAGTTTTATAATAACCAGAGACATGTGTTTTCAAGCTAGGAATATAAGTTTTAGTTTTAGGGAAGTCCCACTGTAGATTGTATTTTGAAAGTATTACAAGACATCTCGTCTAACGCAATCGGGGATGATGGAATTCAACTTAAGTTCATTAGAATAATTTATGATGAAATTAAGTTATGTTTTTATGTTATGTTTTAAATTTTTTCTTTGCTAAATGGAGTAATATATCCGAAACAGTGGAAGAAGTCTTTGATATTACCATTGCCTAAAGTAGGACAATCCGCTGGAGTATAGGCATTACAGATCAATTAATATTTTATGTGTATTGGGCAAGATCGCTGATAAGTTAGTTTACAAACAATTGTGTGATTTTGTAAATGAAAATAATATTCTTTATAAGTATCAATCAGGTTACAGAAAATCATATAGTACTCAGACCGCTTTAATTAAAATTACTGACGACATAAGATCAGCTATAGACAAGAGAAAACTGACAATTTTAATGCTTTTAGATTTCAGTCGTGCTTTTGACTGTGTGTCAGTCATAAATTGTTGCTTTCTTATTCTTAAATCATACAATTTGAGTTAAGTAGTCATAGATTGGTTTGATTCGTACTTGAGTGACAGGTAATCAAAGAAGAATTAGGACTGTAAATGGTACCTTTTCAGATTGGAAATTAAATTCAGTTGGTGTACCCCAAGGTTCCACTTTGTCTGCTCTATTGTTCTCATTGTATATAAATAGAATAAATGAACCAATTGTTTTTTGTAGATCGTTGCTTTATGTGCAGATGATATATGCAGTTGTATATTAATTGTGACATTGATAAAATTGATGATGCTGTTTAATATGATGAATGTTGATCTGGAAGTGTTATTTAAAATGGTGCAGTGATCATGGTCTTAATCTGAATATTTCAAAATGTAAAGCCAATCATCTTTGGTACTCAAAGACTGTTGTCACAATTAAATTTAGAAAATATTACACGAGTTAAAATAGATGGAGAAGATCTGGAATACCAGAAATCTGTAATTAATTTAGGAATAAGGATAAATAATTCTTTTATCATGGACAGATCAAGTAAATTATGTCCATAAAAGAGTTTACAGTAGTTTGTAACCAATTTAAGAAATTGTGCTTTAACCCACCTGTTTTATGTTAAAAAGTTGTTAGTTTATGTCCTTAATTTTTTCCTGTTTTTGATTATTCTTTGGCCGCTTATTGTGATGTAAATAATACGTTAATTACTAAGTTACAGAGAGCACAAAAATGCGTGCGTACGGTACGGTATATTTATGGTTTGAGATTAGATGATCACGTCACACACCATTTTATAGAGATTTAGGGTGGTTAAAGATAAAAGAAAGGATTGAATATAATGTTTTAAAACAGTTATGTACAGTATTTCTTAAGGAACATAAACCTGATTATTTGTTTGAAAATTATACCAGAATGGAATCAAGTACATGCAAGGCAAACGAGATTTGGAAATGTCACGTTACAGTTTCCAATTTCATAGGACTACTACGTACTCCAATTCTTTCCATGTTCAGGTCTATAAGAAACATGAATACACTGGATGACGATGTAAAAAATGCTACAAGTAAAAGATTGTTTTTTAAAGAAAAATTGAGAGGAATCCTTTTACAGAGATATACCTAATTATTATAAACACAATTTAATTAATTTGAGACAAAAGTGTGTTTTTTTGTGATTATACTGTTTAATGTTATTATACAATTTTTGTATTATTTAATTAGATTTTACAATTATTCATATGCAGAAAAATATTATATTTCTACATTTTGTAAAATTTATTGTTATTATTATTATGTTGATTCTTGATACAACTTATATAATGTCAATACTTTGATAATTGTGTAATTAATTTATTTATTTGTTTTGTTCTTTTTTCATGTACAGAAACAGATTTTAATTACTATTAATTGTTATTATGTAAAATTTTGTATACAATTTTAGTACAGTTAAAATATTATTGTAAATGATGTATTCGTCACAACTCTGTTTTATTTTGTAATGTATTATTTTGGAGCCTGTCCTGGCGGAAGAGTGGACCTATGGTCTAAGCCAGGGCAGGTAAAATAAACGAATTGTCAATTGTCTCTCTCTCTCTCTCTCCTCTCCCTCTCTCGTCTCTCTCTCTCTCTCTCTCCTCGCTCTCTCTCTCTCTCTCTCGACTCTTCCTCTCTCCTCTCTCTCTCTCTCTCTCTCTCTTCCTCCTCTCTCTCTCTCTCTCTCTCTCTCTCTCTCCTCTCTCTCTCTCTCTCTCTCTCTCTCTCTTCTCTCTCTCTCTCTCACTCTCTCTCTCTCTCTCTTCTCTCTCTCTCTCTCCTCTCTCTCTCTCTCTCTCTCTCTCCTCTCTCTCTCTCTCTCTCTCTCCTCTCTCTCTCTCCTCTCTCTCTCTCTCTCTCAAATTAATGTAAGTCTACCCAATGAAATAAAGTCCTTGCAGTATGCTGATGACCCCATTCATATACTTTTCACACACAAAAGGAGAATTGGTAAGTAAAAACTTACAGTGTGCACTAAACAAACTGATTACTGCATTTGATAGCCTACAATTGTATTTTAATGAATCAAAATGCAACAGAAATATCTAAAATAATAGACAATCTGAAGATAAAGGATTCTGCAGGGCTTGACGAGATATCTTCGAGAATAGCTAAGCATTGCAAGGAGGAGCTCTTACTACCGCTTCTAACACATAACAAATCTATCCGTCCAACTAGGAAGTTTCCCGTCAAGGATGAAAACTTCGAAGGTGTTTCCTCTTCACAAACGTGGCAAAAAAGTACATCATGGACAACTACAGGCCAATATCACTGGTACCAACCTTCTCGAAAATTATCGAGAGAGTCGTCCTTAAGAGGCTGCTCCAATTCTTGAATGCTAATAAGCTACTAACAGAGTATCAGCACGGGTTCAAAAAAGGCAAGTCGACCATCACAGCTCTTGTAGACCTAATCGAAGATATTATAAATAACCTTGAAAATGGTCACAATGCCACCCTAGAATCTTCATTGACATGAGTAAAGCATTCGACTGCTTAAGCCACGACTTCATCCTTAACAAACTTGGCTCGCTGGGCATTTGCGGAAAAGCCTTGCAGTGGTTCACAAGTTATTTGGGTGATAGGACTCAGATTGTGGAGCTGGGTTACCTCAGCAACAATGAAATCTTCAAAGATCCACCTCTCTACCTGTCTCTAGAGGTGTGTGCCACAAGGGTCAGTCATGGGACCGGTGATTTTTACCCTCTTTACTAATGACTTCCCGGCCCATGTCAGTCTCTACGGGCGATGCCACATGTACGCCGACGACTCTGTGATACTCTCGTCCAACAAGTCCATTGAAAACTTGGAAATCGAATCGTATGTAGCAATAAACCTTGCAATCGACTACTGCTCAAATAACGACTTAGTATTCAATAGAAAAAAAAAACAAAGCAGTTGATGTTTTGGAGCCCACAAAAATGAAATTTCGGGATTGCCAGATCTGCAAACTGAAAATTCCATTAAACATCTTGGAGTTTCAATAGATGACAATCTATCTTGGTCCACCCACATTGAAGAACTCTGCCTAAAATTAAGTTCTTCTCTCTCTCTCTCTCTCTCTCTCTCTCTCTCTCTCTCTCTCTCTCTCTCTCTCTCTCTCTCGATGTCATTGTAGTAACAGAAACCTTTTTGAAGCCTGTGGTTTCCTCAGAGCCATATATGTTAAACGGTTATGATATTTTAAGACACGATAGACAAGATAAGGAAGGAGGAGGGGTAGCTATTTATTTTAAGAAAAGTTTTAATACTAGGGTAGTAGCGTTTTCGCAGGCTTCTTACTGCAGAAAAACCTGAGTTTTTGATTATAGAAATGTCATTAGGGTGGAAACTTCTTCTTTGTGTGGTATATCGGCCACCTAAAATTTGGTTTTATTAATGCGTTTTTTGAGATTATTGCTAATTTATTGCCTTTATATACTAATATTTTAATTATTGGTGATTTCAATACAGATCTAGCAACAAACAGAGTTTTTGCTGATAAAAATGAGCTTGTAAATTTAGTTAGTAATTTGAATTTGTCTATTTTACCTTTAAGACCTACTTTTCATTTACCACAGTCAGACACATGGCTAGATTTGATAATATGTAATGAGCTTAATAGAGTTAAGAATTTTTGGTCAAATACCAGTACCAGGAATCTCATATCATGACATGATATATGTTGAATTGAATTTGAAGGTACGATTAGCTAATAATAAGGAATTAATAGTGATTAAGGATTATAAAAATATTGCAATAGATGAACTTAATAATGAGTGTAGTAATTTAGAATTTAATGAAATGTATTTGAAAACTACTATAGATGAAAAAGTGGATATTGTTTCAGATAAAGTATTACAATTACTTAATAAATATGTTCCAGAAAGAAAGATTTCAAAAAATAGAAATCCATGTCCATGGATTAATTCTGAAATTAAAACTCAAATGAAAGAAAGAGATAGGTTATATAAACAATATATAAGAACAAAAGATGTATTTATTTGGGAATCTTATAGATTGATAAGAAATAGGGTGAAGAGATTGACTAGAGATGGTAGAAACAGGTACTTTGATAAGTTGTTACGAGTAGATAAGCCTAGCAAAGATGTGTGGAAAGTTATAAAAAATCAAGGAGCGGGAAAGCAATGTAATAAATTAAGTGAACCTGTTGTAGATTTAAATGATTTAAATAATTATTTTTTGTGGTATAGATAATGTAATTAATAGGGATTTAGTAAGATTATTATGAAGCTCTGAGAGACGTTGATGATAATAATCATACTTTTCTGAAATTTTCAAATGTTAGTTTATAAAGATATATCTGAAGTGTTAAATGAGATATCTTCCAATGCAGTAGGTAGTGATGGTATTTCATTGAGGGATGTGAAGTTGGTGTTTGAAATATAAAAACCTGTAATTTCGCATATTTTTAACTTCTCTCTGCAGTGTGCTAAATATCCTGATCAGTGGAAAAGGTCAATGATTTTACCATTACCTAAAGTTGTAAATCCTATAGAATGTAAGAATTATAGACCTATAAATATATTATGTGTTTTGGGAAAGGTATTAGACAAATTGGTGTATAAGCAGGTTATTGAGTATGTTAATGACAATAATATACTGAATAAATATCAGTCAGGTTATAGAACACATTTTAGTACACAGTCTGCTTTAGTAAAAATAACTGATGATGTAAGACTAGGGATGGATAGAGGGTGCCTTACTGTACTAATGTTACTTGGACTTTAGCCGTGCCTTCGATTGTGTAAATCATAAGTTGTTAGTTTCAATTCTTAAATCTTATAATTTTTAGTGATAATGTTTGTTCAATGGTTTGAGTCGTATTTGGAAGGGAGGCTACAGCAAATTAGAACTGTCGAAGGTAAGAAATCTGACTGGAGACTTAATCCTCTAGGTGTACCACAAGGTTCAACTTTGTCGTCATTATTGTTTTCTTTGTACATTAATCGAATTAATGAATGTGTTATTTTTAGTAATATTATGCTGTATGCGGATGACATACAGTTATATGTTCAATGTACACCTGATAAAATAAATGATGCTGTTAATCAATTAAACGTAGATTTAACTAATGTTTTCTCTTGGTGTAGTGATCATGGGTTACAATTAAATATATTGAAGTGTAAGCCGATAATATTAGGAACCTCTAGATTGTTGAATACTATTAGTGAAGACAATATTACGCCTATAGAAATCAATGGGCAGATTGTTAAGTTTGAAAATTCAGTTGTAAATTTAGGACTTAGAATTATGGGTAACTTGTCATGGGAAGAGCAAGTAAATTATGTTTGTAAAAAGGTTTTCCAAAGTTTGTATCAATTCAAACGTTTATGTTTCAAGCCAACAACTCATACAAAAAAACAGCTTGTGATGTCATTGATTTTCCCACATTTTGATTATGCTATGTCAGCATATTGTGATATAAATGACGAACTAAGTAATAGGTTACAAGTTGCACAAAATGCTTGCATTAGGTATATTTTCAATCTACGATTGGATGATCATGTAACTAGGTATTATAAAGAGTTGAATTGGCTAAAGATTAAAGAACGGAGGGAGTTAAGTATATTGAGTTTAGCTTTTAAGACTTTGAAATATAAAACGCCAGAATATTTGTATGAAAAATTTGTTAGAATGCAAGATGTTCATTTGAGACAAACAAGATTTGGTGATCATATTTTGCAATTTCCAATCCATAGAACGGTGATATATTCTAAATCTTTTCGTGTCCAATCAATTAGGTTATTAAATAAACTAGAAACGAACATTAAAAGAAGAGCAAAATGAGAGAATATATTTGTGAAAAATATAAGACGTTTTATTGCTTTTTTAAAATATTAGTGAATAGGGTTTAGAAAATAAAAATGTTATTATGAAATCATGCTTAAGATAAACAGTGTAATAAAAATAAGGCTATATTTGAGTTGTTAATATAGATTAAAGTGTATTTGGATTATAATTGTTTTCTTCTTTATATTATGTGTTTGTTTTGTAGATTGTATTTACAATGTAATGAAATGAAGTGTTGGAATTATATTTACGTAAGAAACATGATAGTATATTTTGATTATTTAAAAAAAATAAATATATATATATATATATATTTAACTAGATATATAATAACAATTTATTCCTTGTACAATGTATAAATCATGTTTGTAAGGTCAAACGTTTGTAAGACCACGACCTATGTTCTGTGTTGTAATCTTTTGGTGCCTGTCCCGGTGGAAGAGTGGACCTTTGGTCTAAACCGGGGCAGGTAAAATAAAAAAATTGGTGTCAAAATTGGTGTCTCTCTCTCTCTCTCTCTCTCCTCTCTCTCTCTCTCTCTCTCTCTCTCTCTCTCTCTCTCCTCTCTCTCTCTCTCTCTCTCTCTCTCTCTCCTCTCTCTCTCTCTCTCTCTCTCTCTCTCTCTCTCTCTCTCTCTCTCTCTCTCTCTCTCTCTCTCTCTCTCTCTCTCTCTCTCTCTCTCTCTCTCCTCTCTCTCTCTTCTCTCTCTCTCTCTCTCCTCTCTCTCTCTCTCTCTCTCTCTCTCTCTCTCTCTCTCTCTCTCTCTCTCTCTCTCTCTCTCTCTCTCCTCTCTCTCTCTCTCTCTCTCTCTCTCTCTCTCTCTCTCTCTCTCTCTCTCTCTCCTCTCTCTCTCTCTCTCTCTCTCTCCTCTCTCTCTCTCTCTCTCTCTCTCTCTCTCTCTCTCTCTCTCTCTCTCTCTCTCTCTCTCTCTCTCTCCTCTCTCTCTCTCTCTCTCTCTTCCTCTCCTCTCTCTCTCTCTCTCTCTCTCTCTCTCTCTCTCTCTCTCTCTCTCTTCTCTCTCTCTCTCTCTCTCTCTCTCTCCTCTCTCTCTCTCTCTCTCTCTCTCTCTCTCTCTCTCTCCTCTCTCTCTCTCTCTCTCTCTCTCTCTCTCTCTCTCTCTCTCTCTCTCTCTCTCTCTCTCTTCTCTCTCTCATCTCTCTCTCTCTCTCTCTCTCTCTCTCTCTCCTCTCTCTCTCTCTCTCTCTCTCTCTCTCTCACTCTCATCTCTCTCTCTCTCTCTCTCTCTCTCTCTCTCTCTCTCTCAGTCGTGGGACGGACGCGGTACAGTACACAGCTCGCCGTAGTTGCTCCGAGTATTTTGAGGTTAGCCGCTGCTAGCAAGTGATTTATACTGTGCTTTTATTGGTTTTTATTTATTTATATTCTTTCAGTTAATTTTTTATTGCTTCGTGGATTTTGCTGTTTACAATGAACTGTCAAAAGTGTAATTTAATTGTGCAAAAAGACTCTAAACATTTAGTATGTATAGAATGTAATGGTTATTTTTTTCATTTGGAATGTGTTCAACATTTGAAGGAATCCGATTATGAATACATTCTTGATTCACAAGTTAATTGGAAATGTTCAAACTGCAACCGTGTGAAGCCTTGTCGTGGTGACAACACTCCTGTAACACCGCTGAGTGAGAAAATGTCTGGTTTTAAATTGAAAAGTGGATCGGAAGCTGATTCAGACTCCAGTACTACAATTGTTACAGGTACGACAAAGAAATCAATTTGCTTTACATGTAAAAAAGGGTTTTCCTATAATTCGTATAGAGCAATTTGCGTTAAGTGTGACAAAAGTTTTCATTTCAAATGTATTGGGATGTCGAAGGAGGAGTATACAGGGAAGTCTCGATCGTGGACTTGTACAGATTGTGAGGAGTCGGGTTTGACTAATACAGAAATAGTTACACAGCTGACCGAAGATAAGATTACGGTCGAGCGGCCTGACGTAACGATCCTTGCTCTGTTGAATGAAATGAGAGAATTTAGATCAGAGGTCAGGAAAACAAATAGTGGGTTTGCTAATCAGATGGAAAAATATTCTGAATGGATAATTGAGAATGGAAAGAAAATTGATGATATTGGGAAGAGTATGGAAAAAGTTGTAGCGGACATTTCTGTAATTTATCAGGAAAATGCAAATTTAAAAAAAAATGTGCAAGATTTGACAGTAAAATTAAATGCAATGGAACAGGCAAATAGAGATAAAGATTTGGAAATTAGTGGAGTTCCTTTTATGGAAAGAGAGAATCTCATTGGATTGATCAGTAGAATCTCAGAAGTTATTGGCTTCACTTTTAATGAAAACATGATTGATAATGTGTTCAGATACAAAGGAGCCGGTACAAAACTTGGAAGTATTGTTGTTCGATTCGTACGCAAGTTGGACAAGGAAGCAATGGTGACAAAACGCAGAGAAAAAAGGAACCTTAATTCTCGTGACATTGGATTTATGGAAGGAGAGGCGACCGTCATTTACTTCAATGATAGCTTGACGATGGAAAGAAGAAAGTTATTGAATGCAGCACGTGCTGTGAAGAATGAGAAACAATACACTTATTTGTGGGTTCGAAATAGTCGAATCTACATGAGGAAAAATCAAGGTGATCGGTATGTGATTATCAACAGTCAAGATGACATTGATAAACTTGTATGAAGAGTGAGAAGTGTCATGAGGAAAAGTGTTTTATCAAGCAGTCAAGGAAACGTATTTAAAAAGGGATATGTGTTAAATGTTAAATTAATTATACCCCTGTGTTTTGTTGTTTTATTGGTTTTTCATACGAATCTCGAGGAAAAGGTCTTTTTCAATATTGTGTGTAGGTTTAACTATTTGTTTTCAACATGTATTGTAGTGGATAAATTTTGTAACTGTCATTATGGAAAATGTATTTTGTTTTGTAAAATTGTTAAAATTAATGACAAATAGTACTTTTAATATTGCTAATCAGAATAGTTCTAGAAAAGTTTTAAAAATAGCACATGTAAATGTGGAGAATCTTCAGGTTCATAGAGAATCTTTTTTTAATGTGTTTTAATGACGGTGTATTCGATGTCATTGCAGTAACAGAAACCTTTTTGAAGCCTGTGGTTTCCTCAGAGCCATATATGTTAAACGGTTATGATATTTTAAGACACGATAGACAAGATAAGGAAGGAGGAGGGGTAGCTATTTATTTTAAGAAAAGTTTTAATACTAGGGTAGTAGCGTTTTCGCAGGCTTCTTACTGCAGAAAACCTGAGTTTTTGATTATAGAAATGTCATTAGGGTGGAAACTTCTTCTTTGTGTGGTATATCGGCCACCTAAAATTGGTTTTATTAATGAGTTTTTTTGAGATTATTGCTAATTTATTGCCTTTATATACTAATATTTTAATTATTGGTGATTTCAATACAGATCTAGCAACAAACAGAGTTTTTGCTGATAAAAATGAACTTGTAAATTTAGTTAGTAATTTGAATTTGTCTATTTTACCTTTAAGACCTACTTTTCATTTACCACAGTCAGACACATGGCTAGATTTGATAATATGTAATGAGCTTAATAGAGTTAAGAATTTTGGTCAAATACCAGTACCAGGAATCTCATATCATGACATGATATATGTTGAATTGAATTTGAAGGTACGATTAGCTAATAATAAGGAATTAATAGTGATTAAGGATTATAAAAATATTGCAATAGATGAACTTAATAATGAGTGTAGTAATTTAGAATTTAATGAAATGTATTTGAAAACTACTATAGATGAAAAAGTGGATATTGTTTCAGATAAAGTATTACAATTACTTAATAAATATGTTCCAGAAAGAAAGATTTCAAAAAATAGAAATCCATGTCCATGGATTAATTCTGAAATTAAAACTCAAATGAAAGAAAGAGATAGGTTATATAAACAATATATAAGAACAAAAGATGTATTTATTTGGGAATCTTATAGATTGATAAGAAATAGGGTGAAGAGATTGACTAGAGATGGTAGAAACAGGTACTTTGATAAGTTGTTACGAGTAGATAAGCCTAGCAAAGATGTGTGGAAAGTTATAAAAAATCAAGGAGCGGGAAAGCAATGTAATAAATTAAGTGAACCTGTTGTAGATTTAAATGATTTAAATAATTATTTTTGTGGTATAGATAATGTAATTAATAGGGATTTAGTAGATTATTATGAAGCTCTGAGAGACGTTGATGATAATAATCATACTTTTCTGAAATTTTCAAATGTTAGTTTATAAAGATATATCTGAAGTGTTAAATGAGATATCTTCCAATGCAGTAGGTAGTGATGGTATTTCATTGAGGGATGTGAAGTTGGTGTTTGAAAATATAAAACCTGTAATTTCGCATATTTTTAACTTCTCTCTGCAGTGTGCTAAATATCCTGATCAGTGGGAAAAGGTCAATGATTTTACCATTACCTAAAGTTGTAAATCCTATAGAATGTAAGAATTATAGACCTATAAATATATTATGTGTTTTGGGAAAGGTATTAGACAAATTGGTGTATAAGCAGGTTATTGAGTATGTTAATGACAATAATATACTGAATAAATATCAGTCAGGTTATAGAACACATTTTAGTACACAGTCTGCTTTAGTAAAAATAACTGATGATGTAAGACTAGGGATGGATAGAGGGTGCCTTACTGTACTAATGTTACTTGACTTTAGCCGTGCCTTCGATTGTGTAAATCATAAGTTGTTAGTTTCAATTCTTAAATCTTATAATTTTAGTGATAATGTTGTTCAATGGTTTGAGTCGTATTTGGAAGGGAGGCTACAGCAAATTAGAACTGTCGAAGGTAAGAAATCTGACTGGAGACTTAATCCTCTAGGTGTACCACAAGGTTCAACTTTGTCGTCATTATTGTTTTCTTTGTACATTAATCGAATTAATGAATGTGTTATTTTTAGTAATATTATGCTGTATGCGGATGACATACAGTTATATGTTCAATGTACACCTGATAAAATAAATGATGCTGTTAATCAATTAAACGTAGATTTAACTAATGTTTTCTCTTGGTGTAGTGATCATGGGTTACAATTAAATATATTGAAGTGTAAGCCGATAATATTAGGAACCTCTAGATTGTTGAATACTATTAGTGAAGACAATATTACGCCTATAGAAATCAATGGGCAGATTGTTAAGTTTGAAAATTCAGTTGTAAATTTAGGACTTAGAATTATGGGTAACTTGTCATGGGAAGAGCAAGTAAATTATGTTTGTAAAAAGGTTTTCCAAAGTTTGTATCAATTCAAACGTTTATGTTTCAAGCCAACAACTCATACAAAAAAACAGCTTGTGATGTCATTGATTTTCCCACATTTTGATTATGCTATGTCAGCATATTGTGATATAAATGACGAACTAAGTAATAGGTTACAAGTTGCACAAAATGCTTGCATTAGGTATATTTTCAATCTACGATTGGATGATCATGTAACTAGGTATTATAAAGAGTTGAATTGGCTAAAGATTAAAGAACGGAGGGAGTTAAGTATATTGAGTTTAGCTTTTAAGACTTTGAAATATAAAACGCCAGAATATTTGTATGAAAAATTTGTTAGAATGCAAGATGTTCATTTGAGACAAACAAGATTTGGTGATCATATTTTGCAATTTCCAATCCATAGAACGGTGATATATTCTAAATCTTTTCGTGTCCAATCAATTAGATTATTAAATAAACTAGAACGAACATTAAAAGAAGAGCAAAATGAGAGAATATTTGTGAAAAATATAAGACGTTTATTGCTTTTAAAATATAGTGAATAGGGTTAGAAAATAAAAATGTTATTATGAAATCATGCTTAAGATAAACAGTGTAATAAAATAAGGCTATATTTGAGTTGTTAATATAGATTGAAGTGTATTTGGATTATAATTGTTTTCTTCTTTATATTATGTGTTTGTTTTGTAGATTGTATTTACAATGTAATGAAATGAAGTGTTGGAATTATATTTACGTAAGAAACATGATAGTATATTTTGATTTAAAAAAAATAAATATATATATATATATATTTAACTAGATATATAATAACAATTTATTCCTTGTACAATGTATAAATCATGTTTGTAAGGTCAAACGTTTGTAAGACCACGACCTATGTTCTGTGTTGTAATCTTTTGGTGCCTGTCCCGGTGGAAGAGTGGACCTTTGGTCTAAACCGGGGCAAGGTAAAAATAAAAAAAATTGGTGTCAAAAAAATTGGTGTCTCTCTCTCTCTCTCTCTCTCTCTCTCTCTCCTCTCTCTCCTCTCTCTCTCTCTCTCTCTCTCTCTCTCTCACTCTCTCTCTCTCTCTCTCTCTCTCTCTCTCTCTCTCTCTCTCTCTCTCTCTCTCTCTCTCTCTCTCTCTCTCTCTCTCTCTCTCTCTCTCTCTCTCTCTCTCTCTCTCTCTCTCTCTCTCTCTCTCTCTCTCTCTCTCTCTCTCTCTCTCTTCTCTCTCTCTCTCTCTCTCTCTCTCTCATCTCTCTCTCTCTCTCTCTCTCTCTCTCTCTCTCTCTCTCTCTCTCCTCTCTCTCTCTCTCTCTCTCTCTCTCTCTCCTCTCTCTCTCTCTCTCTCTCTCTCTCTCTCTCCTCTCCTCTCTCTCTCACTCTCTCTCTCTCTCTCTCTCTCTCTCTCTCTCTCTCTCTCTCTCTCTCTCTCTCTCTCTCTCTCTCTCTCTCTCTCCTCTCTCTCTCTCTCTCTCTCTCTCCTCTCTCTCTCTCTCTCTCTCTCTCTCTCCTCTCTCTCTCTCTCTCTCTCTCTCTCTCTCTCTCTCTCTCTCTCTCTCCTCTCTCTCTCTCTCTCTATCTCTCTCTCTCTCTCTCTCTCTCTCTCTCTCTCTCTCCTCTCTCTCTCTCTCTCTCTCTCTCCACTCTCTCTCTCTCTCTCTCTCTCTCTCTCTCTCTTCTCTCTCTCTCTCTCTCTCTCTCTCTCTCTCTCTCTCTCTCAGTCGTGGGACGGACGCGGTACAGTACACAGCTCGTCGTAGCTGCTCCGAGTATTTTGAGGTTAGCCGCTGCTAGCAAGTGATTTATACTGTGCTTTTATTGGTTTTTATTTATTTATATTCTTTCAGTTAATTTTTTATTGCTTCGTGGATTTTGCTGTTTACAATGAACTGTCAAAAGTGTAATTTAATTGTGCAAAAAGACTCTAAACATTTAGTATGTATAGAATGTAATGGTTATTTTCATTTGGAATGTGTTTCAACATTTGAAGGAATCCGATTATGAATACATTCTTGATTCACAAGTTAATTGGAAATGTTCAAACTGCAACCGTGTGAAGCCTTGTCGTGGTGACAACACTCCTGTAACACCGCTGAGTGAGAAAAAATGTCTGGTTTTAAATTGAAAAGTGGATCGGAAGCTGATTCAGACTCCAGTACTACAATTGTTACAGGTACGACAAAGAAATCAATTTGCTTTACATGTAAAAAATGGTTTTCCTATAATTCGTATAGAGCAATTTGCGTTAAGTGTGACACAAAAGTTTTCATTTCAAATGTATTGGGATGTCGAAGGAGGAGTATACAGGGAAGTCTCGATCGTGGACTTGTACAGATTGTGAGGAGTCGGGTTTGACTAATACAGAAATAGTTACACAGCTGACCGAAGATAAGATTACGGTCGAGCGCGGCCTGACGTAACGATCCTTGCTCTGTTGAATGAAATGAGAGAATTTTAGATCAGAGGTCAGGAAAACAAATAGTGGGTTTGCTAATCAGATGGAAAAATATTCTGAATGGATAATTGAGAATGGAAAGAAAATTGATGATATTGGGAAGAGTATGGAAAAAGTTGTAGCGGACATTTCTGTAATTTATCAGGAAAATGCAAATTTAAAAAAAAATGTGCAAGATTTGACAGTAAAATTAAATGCAATGGAACAGGCAAATAGAGATAAAGATTTGGAAATTAGTGGAGTTCCTTTTATGGAAAGAGAGAATCTCATTGGATTGATCAGTAGAATCTCAGAAGTTATTGGCTTCACTTTTAATGAAAACATGATTGATAATGTGTTCAGATACAAAGGAGCCGGTACAAAACTTGGAAGTATTGTTGTTCGATTCGTACGCAAGTTGGACAAGGAAGCAATGGTGACAAAACGCAGAGAAAAAAGGAACCTTAATTCTCGTGACATTGGATTTATGGAAGGAGAGGCGACCGTCATTTACTTCAATGGATAGCTTGACGATGGAAAGAAGAAAGTTATTGAATGCAGCACGTGCTGTGAAGAATGAGAAACAATACACTTATTTGTGGGTTCGAAATAGTCGAATCTACATGAGGAAAAATCAAGGTGATCGGTATGTGATTATCAACAGTCAAGATGACATTGATAAACTTGTATGAAGAGTGAGAAGTGTCATGAGGAAAAGTGTTTTATCAAGCAGTCAAGGAAACGTATTTAAAAAGGGATATGTGTTAAATGTTAAATTAATTATACCCCTGTGTTTTGTTGTTTTATTGGTTTTTCATACGAATCTCGAGGAAAAGGTCTTTTTTCAATATTGTGTGTAGGTTTAACTATTTGTTTTCAACATGTATTGTAGTGGATAAATTTTGTAACTGTTATTATGGAAAATGTATTTGTGTTTTGTAAAATTGTTAAAATTAATGACAAATAGTACTTTTAATATTGCTAATCAGAATAGTTCTAGAAAAGTTTTAAAAATAGCACATGTAAATGTGGAGAATCTTCAGGTTCATAGAGAATCTTTTTTTAATGTGTTTTAATGACGGTGTATTCGATGTCATTGCAGTAACAGAAACCTTTTTGAAGCCTGTGGTTTCCTCAGAGCCATATATGTTAAACGGTTATGATATTTTAAGACACGATAGACAAGATAAGGAAGGAGGAGGGGTAGCTATTTATTTTAAGAAAAGTTTTAATACTAGGGTAGTAGCGTTTTCGCAGGCTTCTTACTGCAGAAAACCTGAGTTTTTGATTATAGAAATGTCATTAGGGTGGAAACTTCTTCTTTGTGTGGTATATCGGCCACCTAAAATTGGTTTTATTAATGAGTTTTTTGAGATTATTGCTAATTTATTGCCTTTATATACTAATATTTTAATTATTGGTGATTTCAATACAGATCTAGCAACAAACAGAGTTTTTGCTGATAAAAATTAACTTGTAAATTTAGTTAGTAATTATAATTTTGTCTATTTTACCTTTAAGACCTACTTTTCATTTACCACAGTCAGACACATGGCTAGATTTGATAATATGTAATGAGCTTAATAGAGTTAAGAATTTTGGTCAAATACCAGTACCAGGAATCTCATATCATGACATGATATATGTTGAATTGAATTTGAAGGTACGATTAGCTAATAATAAGGAATTAATAGTGATTAAGGATTATAAAAATATTGCAATAGATGAACTTAATAATGAGTGTAGTAATTTAGAATTTAATGAAATGTATTTGAAAACTACTATAGATGAAAAAGTTGATATTGTTTCAGATAAAGTATTACAATTACTTAATAAATATGTTCCAGAAAGAAAGATTTCAAAAAATAGAAATCCATGTCCATGGATTAATTCTGAAATTAAAACTCAAATGAAAGAAAGAGATAGGTTATATAAACAATATATAAGAACAAAAGATGTATTTATTTGGGAATCTTATAGATTGATAAGAAATAGGGTGAAGAGATTGACTAGAGATGGTAGAAACAGGTACTTTGATAAGTTGTTACGAGTAGATAAGCCTAGCAAAGATGTGTGGAAAGTTATAAAAAATCAAGGAGCGGGAAAGCAATGTAATAAATTAAGTGAACCTGTTGTAGATTTAAATGATTTTAAATAATTATTTTTGTGGTATAGATAATGTAATTAATAGGGATTTAGTAGATTATTATGAAGCTCTGAGAGACGTTGATGATAATAATCATACTTTTCTGAAATTTTCAAATGTTAGTTATAAAAGATATATCTGAAGTGTTAAATGAGATATCTTCCAATGCAGTAGGTAGTGATGGTATTTCATTGAGGGATGTGAAGTTGGTGTTTGAAAATATAAAACCTGTAATTTAGCATATTTTTAACTTCTCTCTGCAGTGTGCTAAATATCCTGATCAGTGGAAAAGGTCAATGATTTTACCATTACCTAAAGTTGTAAATCCTATAGAATGTAAGAATTATAGACCTATAAATATATTATGTGTTTTGGGAAAGGTATTAGACAAATTGGTGTATAAGCAGGTTATTGAGTATGTTAATGACAATAATATACTGAATAAATATCAGTCAGGTTATAGAACACATTTTAGTACACAGTCTGCTTTAGTAAAAATAACTGATGATGTAAGACTAGGGATGGATAGAGGGTGCCTTACTGTACTAATGTTACTTGACTTTAGCCGTGCCTTCGATTGTGTAAATCATAAGTTGTTAGTTTCAATTCTTAAATCTTATAATTTTAGTGATAATGTTGTTCAATGGTTTGAGTCGTATTTGGAAGGGAGGCTACAGCAAATTAGAACTGTCGAAGGTAAGAAATCTGACTGGAGACTTAATCCTCTAGGTGTACCACAAGGTTCAACTTTGTCGTCATTATTGTTTTCTTTGTACATTAATCGAATTAATGAATGTGTTATTTTTTTAGTAATATTATGTTGTATGCGGATGACATACAGTTATATGTTCAATGTACACCTGATAAAATAAATGATGCTGTTAATCAATTAAACGTAGATTTAACTAATGTTTTCTCTTGGTGTAGTGATCATGGGTTACAATTAAATATATTGAAGTGTAAGCCGATAATATTAGGAACCTCTAGATTGTTGAATACTATTAGTGAAGACAATATTACGCCTATAGAAATCAATGGGCAGATTGTTAAGTTTGAAAATTCAGTTGTAAATTTAGGACTTAGAATTATGGGTAACTTGTCATGGGAAAAGCAAGTAAATTATGTTTGTAAAAAGGTTTTCCAAAGTTTGTATCAATTCAAACGTTTATGTTTCAAGCCAACAACTCATACAAAAAAACAGCTTCTGATGTCATTGATTTTCCCACATTTTGATTACGCTATGTCAGCATATTGTGATATAAATGACGAACTAAGTAATAGGTTACAAGTTGCACAAAATGCTTGCATTAGGTATATTTTCAATCTACGATTGGATGATCATGTAACTAGGTATTATAAAGAGTTGAATTGGCTAAAGATTAAAGAACGGAGGGAGTTAAGTATATTGAGTTTAGCTTTTAAGACTTTGAAATATAAAAACGCCAGAATATTTGTATGAAACAATTTGTTAGAATGCAAGATGTTCATTTGAGACAAACAAGATTTGGTGATCATATCTTGCAATTTCCAATCCATAGAACGGTGATATATTCTAAATCTTTTCGTGTCCAATCAATTAGATTATTAAATAAAACTAGAAACGAACATTAAAAGAAATAGCAAAATGAGAGAATATTTGTGAAAAATGTAAGACGTTTATTGCTTTTAAAATATAGTGAATTAGGGTTAGAAAATAAAAATGTTATTAATGAAATCATGTTTAAGATAAACAGTGTAATAAAATAAGGCTATATTTGAGTTGTTGATATAGATTGAAGTGTATTTGGATTATAATTGTTTTCTTCTTTATATTATGTGTATGTTTTGTAGATTGTATTTACAATGTAATGAAATGAAGTGTTGGAATTATATTTACGTAAGAAACATGATAGTATATTCGATTTCAAAAATATATATATATATTTAACTAGATATATAATTAACAATGTATTCCTTGTACAATGTACAAATCATGTTTGTAAGGTCAAACGTTTGTAAGACCACGACCTATGTTCTGTGTTGTAATGTTTTGGTGCCTGTCCCGGTGGAAGAGTGGACCTTTGGGTCTAAAACCGGGGCAGGTAAAATAAAAAAATTGGTGTCAAAAAATTGGTCTCTCTCTCTCTCTCATCACTCTCTCTCTCTCTCTCTCTCTCTCGCAGTCCGTGGGACGGACGTGGTACAGTACACAGCTCGCCGTAGTTGCTCCGAGTATTTTGAGGTTAGCCGCTGCTAGCAAGTGATTTATACTGTGCTTTTATTGGTTTTTATTTATTTATATTCTTTCACTTAATTTTTATTGATTCGTGGATTTAGCTGTTTACAATGAACTGTCAAAAGTGTAATTTTAATTGTGCAAAAAGACTCTAAACATTCTGTATGTATAGAATGTAATGGTTATTTTCATTTGGAATGTGTTCAACATTTGAAGGAATCCGATTATGAATACATTCTTGATTCACAAGTTAATTGGAAATGTTCAAACTGCAACCGTGTGAAGCCTTGTCGTGGTGACAGCACTCCTGTAACACCGCTGAGTGAGAAAATGTCTTTTTTTAAATTGAAAAGTGGATCGGAAGCTGATTCAGACACCAGTACTACAATTGTTACAGGTACGAAAAAGAAATCAATTTGCTTTACATGTAAAAAATGGTTTTTCCTATAATTCGTATAGAGCAATTTGCGTTAAGTGTGACAAAAGTTTTCATTTCAAATGTATTGGGATGTCGAAGGAGGAGTATACAGGGAAGTCTCGATCGTGGACTTGTACAGATTGTGAGGAGTCGGGTTTGACTAATACAGAAATAGTTACACAGCTGACCGAAAGATAAGATTACGGTCGAGCGGCCTGACGTAACGATCCTTGCTCTGTTGAATGAAATGAGAGAATTTAGATCAGAGGTCAGGAAAACAAATAGTGGGTTTGCTAATCAGATGGAAAAATATTCTGAATGGATAATTGAGAATGGAAAGAAAATTGATGATATTTGGGAAGAGTATGGAAAAAGTTGTAGCGGACATTTCTGTAATTTATCAGGAAAATGCAAATTTAAAAAAAATATGCAAGATTTGACAGTAAAATTAATTGCAATGGAACAGGCAAAATAGAGATAAAGATTTGGAAATTAGTGGAGTTCCTTTTATGGAAAGAGAGAATCTCATTGGATTGATCAGTAGAATCTCAGAAGTTATTGGCTTCACTTTTAATGAAAACATGATTGATAATATGTTCAGATACAAAGGAGCCGGTACAAAACTTGGAAGTATTATTGTTCGATTCGTACGCAAGTTGGACAAGGAAGCAATGGTGACAAAACGCAGAGAAAAAAGGAACCCTTATTCTCGTGACATTGGATTTATGGAAGGAGAGGCGACCGTCATTTACTTCAATGATAGCTTGACGATGGAAAGAAGAAAGTTATTGAATGCAGCACGTGCTGTGAAGAATGAGAAACAATACACTTATTTGTGGGTTTGAAATAGTCGAATTTACATGAGGAAAAATCAAGGTGATCGGTACGTGATTATCAACAGTCAAGATGACATTGATAAACTTGTATGAAGAGTGAGAAGTGTCAATGAGGAAAAGTGTTTTATCAAGCAGTCAAGGAAACATATTTAAAAAGGGATATGTGTTAAATGTTAAATTAATTATACCCCTGTGTTTTGTTGTTTTATTGGTT
>NW_025777930.1:30000-32500 GCF_021130785.1 Homalodisca vitripennis
AATCACTCCAATTATGGAAAAAAATAAACCTATCTATTCCACTGGTAATTCTGATTCGGAAGCCACAAATTCGGAAGGTGGAACAAAACGAAAAGATATTTGCCGTAAATGTAGAAAGGGTTTCTCACATAATTCACACAGAGCGAGGTGTGTAAAGTGTAACTTTTCTTATCATTTTAAGTGTTCAATAAATAAAGACGAATATGGCAAGTTTCAAAATAAATGGGTGTGTGAAAACTGTGTACAGAGACAGGATATTCATGAGATAGAAATGTCGCATACACAAACAGAACAGGCAGGAGTAACTTTGCTAGAGATTCTAACAGAAATGAAAGCGTTTAGATTGGAAGTTGCTAAAAGTAATAAAAATTTTACTGACAACTTAAACAGTTACTCTGAGTGGGTGCAAGAAAACTCTGAAAGAATTAAGTCAATAGACATGAATTTAAGCAACATCACAAAGGAAATTGAAATTATACGTCAGGAAAATTGTACCTTAAAAAAGAACAATGAGCAGCTGACTAAAAAAGTAGTTGAGTTGGAACAGTCATTAAGGGACAATACTGTGGAAATATATGGTGTACCGTACAACAAAGACGAGGACATAATAACAATTGTAAGCAATATTTCTAAGGTAATTGGATTCGATTTTGGGTCTGAAATGATTGACAATTGCTATAGAATAAAAGGTTCTGCAGCGGGCCCCGCTAAACCAGGATCTATTGTTGTAAAATTCCTGAGAAAAACTGGATAAGGAGCGGTTTATTTTGATGCGGCGGAAGAAGCGGAATGTAAATACTCGTGACCTTGGGTTCATGGGAGGGGAGGTCTCACCTGTGTACATAAATGAAAGTCTGACTCAAGATAAGCGCAAGCTGTTGAATGCTGCTAGAATAGCCCAACGAGAAAAACAATATACATTTATTTGGGTGAAAAATGGACGTATTTTTCTTCGGAAAAATCAAGGAGATAGGGTGGTAGTCGTCGACAGTTTTGGATGACGTAGAAAAATTAGCGTGATATCATATCTGGTTTCAGGGTGTTAATTTTTATGTGTGTAGTGTTAAAATGGGTGTTTATATATTTTTGTTTGTTTGTCTAATGTATTATTTCGGGTTACGTTTATTATGTAAAGTGATTTTAGTAATAGGGTGTAAAACTTTCATTTGTTGTATCAATGACAAGTAGTTTAGAATTTGATCAAGAGCCTTTGTCTTTAAGTAATTTAAAGGATATTTTTAATAGTAAAACAAAGTTTCTAAAGTTAGTTCATGTAAACGTTGAAAGTATTATCGCTCATAGAGATACTTTTATAAGTACCTTTAATGATAAACTGTTTGATGTTATAGCAGTATCCGAGACTTTCTTAAAACCAAATATTCCATCTGTGTCTTATTTGATGGATGACTACACATTAATACGTCATGATAGGGAGGATAAGGAAGGAGGAGGTGTAGCTGTTTATATATAAAAAATCATATTAGTTATAAAGTTGTTGCCTCATCTGAGAAAAAATATAGTAAGAAACCTGAGTTTATACTAATTGAATTGTGTTGTAATTGGAGGTTGTTATTGTGTGTTATGTACCGGCCACCTAAAGCAGGTTATATGTGTGAATTTTATCAATTAGTAGGAAATTTTTTACCCTCTTATGATAATGTTATTTTGATAGGAGATTTCAATATTGATTTGAAGACTGATAGATCTTTTCCAGAAAGAGAACAAATGTTAAACTTTGTAAATAATTTAAGTTTGTATATTTTGCCATTGAATTCGACTTATCATAGACCTGATACTGATTCTTTATTAGACTTGATAATAACAAATAACGAATCTAGAATAATGAAATTTGGTCAGTTACATGTATCTGGAATGTCTTATCACGATGTCATATATGTTGAGATAAATTTAAAGAACAAACTGTTAGCTAGTAAGGGTAGTATTGCTATAAGAGATTTTAAAAATGTAAATTTGGAACAGTTGAAACAAGATTGTAATTCTCTAGAGTGGAATGATGTTTTTACGAGTGAATTCATAGATGATAAAGTACTATATTTGGAAAATAATCTCAATAACTTATTTAATAAACATATATGTGTTAGAAATGTGTCAAATAAAAGGAATCCATGCCCATGGTTAAATGATAGAATAAAAAATTTGATGAAAGAAAGGAATGTAATTTATAAAAGATATGTACAAACTAAAGATTATCAAATATGGGAAAATTATAAAATTATTAGAAATAGAGTAAAAACTGTAATGAGAGATGCTAGAAATCAATATTTCTCAAGTGTGTTGGGGCCAGATAAGAGTAGTAAAAAAGTGTGGGGTGCCTTAAAAAACTTTGGAAGTAGCAAAGAACCAAAAAGTAATCCAAGTCCTGTAGTTGATTTAAATAGCCTTAATGAGTATTTCTGTGGTATAAACAATGACATTGATACTGATTTAATAGATTATTACAAATCAGAAAGAAATAGTGCTAATTATGGTAGTTTTAAGT
>NW_025777930.1:37500-81474 GCF_021130785.1 Homalodisca vitripennis
TGCGCGGAGAAGCGCATTTCTGGTTCTAATGAATTGTTTTCCCACACAATTGAAAATGTAGCCTTGTTTGCCACGATAATATATACATATATTCAAAAACCGATGTGTACAATTAAATCTCAAACTGATTAGTAGATTAGACCATCTTTCATTGATTTACCTCAGGAGAGTTTAGAATTACATAAAAAAATTCTAAGTCTATGTGGGTGTCTGTTTTTCAGAAGAAAATCGTGCTCAAATTTGCCGTTAACCATTAATTTTTGTGCCTTGTATTGAAAATAATCCAATAATTTTTTAATGAATGTAAAATATATAATCTTTGTCTAGACGACTTTGCATAGTGGCCAAAACGTCATGTTAAAAGTGGAGGAACAACCGTATATGCTCTTTACATGGTGCGATAATCCCTCTTAGAACGTTTACAGGGCCTAATTACCAATAGTCTGGGGCACTTTGAGAGGTGGATTCAGTATCGTCTTGTTATAACATGTAGCGTTATGTTTAAACCAACTTTCTCTCGTTATTTTTATAATAACCATAAATTCTATTGTATAATAATTACCGATTCATTAAAAATAGTGATTAAATAATTTTAAGAGAAATTAAGATAATCCATTTCTAATAAAATGATACGTAGTTATATTTTTACCAAAACTGTAATTAAACATAAGATTTACTTTCAGTGTTATCAAAACACAGTATGTTACAATAACTGTAAATGCTTTGTTCAACTTAATCATATTGCTTATAGCGGGAATGGTAATGCAGTAAAAGTCTAAATAAAAACCTACACTTAAATTTAAGATAGATTGTTTTACGATAATATAGTACTTGATGAAAAGGGATTTACCACCTACAAGAAACTAGTACAGACATAAACTAGCAAAACTAAGTTAAACATAATGAAATTTACTGTGCATAACGGAATTCTATTTCTTAACTATATTATAGAATATGTGTTTTAGTTCATTAAATCATTTATAATGATTTATTCTTCAGTTTTAAATCATTTATAATGTTGCTCTTACGAAATCTAATTACAAGACAGAAATATTTGTATAAATACTCGTGGGTAGTTTATTGTTCAAAAATAGCCTATTTCATAACATTTTTGCAATTTGATATTATCTTTTAAAATTAAAAAATAATTTATTTCGTTATATAGGGGGTTCTAAGTCATGGAAAGAACTACCGCCATATGATACAAAAATGTATCACTACGTTTCATATCTATAAAACGTAGATTTATTTATTGAAACGTAGATTATTTATTGGAATATATTTTCTCCTTCTTGTGTCTAAAATTTTAATGCACAAAAAATAACCCGTAATCTACATGTGTGATGAAATCACCAAAAAGCAATCTCTCACTGGTAAATTTGTGAAAATTTATTATTCTTAATCAAATCTTTTGTACATAAAGTAAAGTGTCTGGGTTCCAATTCTCACAAGGTAGTAATGTGTTATGTAACATAAAAAAGTCCCAATTTTCTTGGCTACTCAAATAATATGTAGTCTATAACAAACGTTAAGTAAATCAAAAGATTCTGTTCACAATTTATGGCAAATAAATATAGTTTTGGATAGGAATGTTTTCTTACGTAACTGTCAAGCGTATCTTTTATCATATTAATATACATTACTTTAATAAAAATTCATTATTTCAAGCACTGTATAAATACATAATAAAGATCATCCCAAAAGAAATAAGAGTTAAATATTGTTTAAATGTGACTGTGTTAAACGTAACTTTGGAGTAAATGTGACTATTGAATAATGTATATCAGTAACATAACTATTAAAGTTCTGGTAAAGCCATGTTGTACGTGAACTTTGCGTCACGTTCTGAACTTAATGAGATGCTTAGACATTCAACTTCATGAATAATTCCATATCATCTTCAAAGTGTTACTAATCTTGTAATGGATCCTGATTTAATTAAAATCTTTCAAACAGAAACGAGCTATAGCAACTAAAATTATATTTTTTCAGGAAAAACTAACACCCAATTTAAGTTTGCTTCAGTGTAATTGGATTTTATATAACTAATATATCTTACAAATAATTTATTGCTGAATTTGAAATTTTAACTACAATATCATAGAGCACATTATTGTATCCTCTTTCGTATTGGGAGGAATATTAACACATTCTCGCTTTAACTTGCAAATTGTACATCTTTTAAAAATTCTATTAATGCAATACAAAATTATTTAGTTTATGATATAGCTAACAACTAACATAAAAAATATAATAACCTGTAATGTACGTATGATATATTTTGTTTTAATTCAACATCTGTCATAAATCTATGATGAAACGTGATGGGGTTGTTTTTAAAGGTTTGAACCAAGATGTTTAAGAAGAAATTCGCCCTCTTAAGACTTTATTTTATGATTTTTTATTGGGTATTTATTAAACTATATTTTACGTATTTACGTATTATATAAATAACAGATTATTGTTAAAACTTAAAATCTATAAAAATCTCAAAACTCGCTGAAAAGGAGAAAAACGGTTCGATTCACTTAGTTTAAGAAGACACTTTGTCTTCTCAAACTATTATGAGTATATGGCCTAATTTATGTGTAAAGTTATTTACAGCATTCAAATCTGAAATATTAAAAATTAAAATATTTTTAAGTGTTCTTGGACGCAAAAATTCCACGAAGAAAGGTTCTATACATTCATTATATATTTATTGATTTAAATAATATCATTACAATTTTAAACGTTAGATATCTAAGAAATTATCAAAGTTGTATGATAATTCAAACGCAAAAAAATCGTCTGGTACTTTGTAACAAGATTAAAATTTCAACTCTAGCAATAGTCGTCAATTACACCTGCCAGAAATATTACATTTTTGTAACCTGACTTACGAGATATAGACAGATAGGCTTAAATGGGGCTCAGTGTTCTTAATGTTCGTTCTCTGAAAATCATGCAGACAATTCAATATTTTACAGCACCTTGAATGATAGCCTTTACTAAAGAATAACCAATACTAATTTTCAAAGACTCATCGCTTTTAAAACTAAAGATAACAATTTTTTATGCAATACTGTTTTAAGGATTATCGGGTATAAACATTTATTAAATATAGTTAGTTACTCTTATTACTTGCAATTTATTTAACTCCTTTAAACGTATTTATAAGGATGGAAACATTAAATAGACTTCCTACAGTAATTCAGAAAAATATCTTTTCGAAACCAAATATATTGTTTGACGCGTTATTTTGCAGGCCTTACGGCATTAGCGTGACGAGGCATAGTTGTGAATATATTTACCGCACATAAATAATACTTCTTGACATTATTGCATGTGGTGAACCTGGTTGTAAACACCCAGGATGATATATTATTTGTTAGCTATGTATTCATATTATTGCTTGAATACCTTTCGGGGAAGAGTAATTATAAATTCAGATTACCAACTATCCCTTGCAGTTGGAATATTGAAAATGTGTTTGTCAAACAAACCCTACTCATTTTATGAAATTCGCTAAAAAATCTACATTATATTATACATTACTCGGTGAAAGGGAATTGTTTTAATGATTTTAAATCGTTCTTTTAGGACATTAGGTGAAAAACCTTAATTAAACATTTTAATATTCATTGGAATAAAGTACAATTCCATCATAATGTGTTTTTAGCATTGATCACAGTTTCTTATATTTGCCAACGGCTCCTATCTCCACAATTCACCTAGGCTTCATAAGCATACCAATGTTTTAAATTTAATACCAAAATTCGTTTTGTAAAGTAGCAGTGTTCTAATTTATTGATAGCTAAATTCATAATACACAGATCATTAGCAATGAAATTCGGGAAATTCCACGTTTGTTTGGGCATGTAACTGTCCCAGCAACTACGTTTTACAATAATCTTTTTACTCGTTAGGTACATATTCTGATACTGCTGTAAAAATTACTACCAAATCGTAATAAGATTTTTCCTCAAATAAAAACACAGCTGGTCTGGCATTTCGCTGGTCGGGTGACAGACAACCTTATAATGATATAGTTGTACATATATCTTTTCTAACGTTGGGTACAAATTATGATACTGTTATATATATATATATATATATATATATATATGTGGACCCTTCAGACTATTAAATCGTTGATAGAAATTACAGACTTTAGAAGGAACATTACAAGTTATGACGAGTACTTACCGGAATCGAAACTCTAAGCAGACTTCTCAGACAATCGGTAGTTAGGTCCAGAAAATGTTTGACATGCGAATATCTTCTTCGTTGAGGGCGGAGAGAACAGTATCACTGTATTTCTTTTGCTTAAAAAAGAATATTTTATGTTATCTTTTATCACTATCGATAACTTTGGCATGTATTTTTCTATTGGAAATGTATTTGCATAGTAATGTAATAGGTGTTAATGTTTCTGTAGTCTACGACCTGATATCCAATTTATACCTATATAGGTCATGTCGAATTCGGGTATGTGTATTTAATGCAGTGGTCAATATCTTACCCACCTAAAAAATTGCTCCGTGGACGGCTTTATTTTGTTGTAGTTTCAGTTAACGATGTGTGGCTAACATTTTAGCCACCAGAAATAAAGCTTATTATTGCACAATGTGTGATACTAAATAGGCTTTCTTACATTTAGCAGCCTCAGCTAATAACAAGGAGGGGAGACAATTTTAGTTGCATCTTGGGAAATATGTTTCTGGACTCCAATAACAGAAATACTGATTTGTTAGCTAAACTTTTACCCACTGTTCTTTGGCAGAACAATGGTTGAACCAAATATTAGATTTGCTAGCCTGAGTTGCGCTTTTACTCTAAAAGGTAAGTTTACAAACACAGACTATAAGTATATGTTAAACACAATATTATCATTTTAAACTTTGTAACCCAATTTTATTTGAACAGCTATAATTTATTTATATGTAAGTATTGTTGTTTTAAAATCTATCTTCTAAAACATGTAACAGTTAAATTTAGTTCTAAAAATGTAATATTCCATCTATAAATGTAAGAATTAATTTTTCTTTTTTCAAGTGTTTTATATCAGTTGTGTGTTACAATGTTACCATATCTTATATCGGATTGCAACCAATAAGACTGTATCTCCAATTCTCAGGATAGAAAGATCTGTATTTTTGAACAAGAATTGTTAGCAATTTAGTTTATTATTTATATTATCTTGTTAATGTAGCAACTATTACTACTATGATGTATGTCAATATAGTAATAACTATTCAGTATACCTCAGTTCACAATTTATTATTCCCATTTTCGTAAATAAACGCGGATGATTCTGAGTGAGGGCGATTTGCCAAAAGAGATGGCTAATATTGGCTAATATCCAACAAAATTAAAAAATAAAATTATTTCATTAAATTGTAAATAAATAATTGTATATATATATATATATATATATATATATATATATATATATATATATATAAAAGAGTAATGATCACAATATAAAATGTCTTTTGTTAAATTCCGTTTACTTTTTTCATTGTAAAGAAAATTAAAGTCTAGTACTACTCCCTATTGAGAGCCTCGATACCATTTTCAATGTTCAGCATAGCTTCGAACGCGTAAATTTGATATCACCCTTCAAGAGGTTGTAAAGCATGTTAGTAAAACTTTACTCTTCTACTTCCACCTACCTTATGAGGGTAGAAACAACGCAATTTTTGTCTAGCTCTTAGCTTGTTTTCATAGTCAAACGTTTTTATGTCGGCCCTATTGGTCACTATTATGGCATCAAAATACCTGCAGGATAAACATATACTTAAACACACCTTGTACAACCATACCGCATTTTAATATGTGCAAGAGTAATAATTCCAAAATGTACTTAGTTATTAGGCTTAATAGTCTCTATTTTATCAATGGTAAATTTAATACATTGACCATGTGATATCTTAAAACTAGTTAAGATATCTGGTTTAATTTCCTAATGATTTTCTATGAGTTGTGTTTAACATTTCAATATAGGTAATTTAGTGTATTCTGCAGGAAATATATAAAATTATATCTTTGCATGTTCGTTTTGTCTCTTTATCCATTTGGTAGCTTTGATTGAATAGTCCTATATTTGTAAATTTTATGCTCTTAATCCCAGAAGTAAGTCTATAATTAATGGGTCTAAATGGGATAATCTATAGAGAACAATCATTTTTACAATGATTTCATAGGTTCCTATATTGGTAAGGAAAAACACCATGGAATAAAAAACAATCTGTATAGATGCTTTTTAAACAGATATGAAATTTTATCGTTATACTATAATAACACATGTGATAAAGGCACTTCGTTCATTTGGTTGGGTTTCCTTCAAGTTAAAATATTTAAAATGTTTTGAAGTACATTTCGTAGTTGTCAATTTATTTGACTTTAGTTTAATTATCTTTTCAAACTTTGATTCATTTAAATTTTCTAAACAATTGGATTACTTTAATAGCGTCAATTTTACAAGTATTAAGAATTTACATAATTTACTTGCTTAAAGTGGGTTATTAATAGCTTTCAATGTGCGAATGGTTAATTTGTGAATCCTTTAGACCTTCTAGATGAACGTATAAAGGATGGAAAACCGATATATTACTTACAACTGGCCGGTTGGCTGGTGTGTTGGCTGGACATCCTTATAGTTATAAGGATGTCTAGGCATATCACTAATCACAAGTGTCGAGCGAATTATTGGGGTAATTTGGGTATTATTGGCGAATAATAAATATATTTAATGTACATGGTAACTGTAGGAGTAGGTAGTATATCCTAGTGTTAATGGTTATTGCTAGCCTAAACACTAGTTAATGCTGTACCATGCCCACGTTGAATAAAAATGAAATAGCAGAGCTAGATGTTTCTTCCCCGATAACATGCAGGTAGCATCCCAATAGACAATTCAATGTGCCAGTGTAAAATTATGCTAAGAATTTACTATCATTTGTTTTTGTTTACATTCATGATGGTAAAAGATGATTTTAATGCGTTTCACTCGTTGTAACTTATATAACTATGCCCCAATAAAACTAATATACACCTATATGACAGATTAATACAGTGTAACAGCATAAATTATAGCGGCTAACTGTTTATGATAAGCTGTTTAATTTATGGAGAGCGAACATTAAACAGAACGGCTTTAACGACTCTACAGTAACCACCTTGGGGGCAGTAACAACGTGGTCGATCTAACTTTTCTAATAAACTGTGAACTATGTTTAACGTAATAACATGCAACTTTCTTGATTGAAAGTACTTAACTCTAACTTTCTTTTACGCAATATTTTCAACAGGAGGAATATAAATATTGATTAACGTAGCTATTCGCATTAGTTTCTCTCACTAAAATCATACTGATAGTTTGTTTCCATTAAATTAACAGTACACATACTATGTCCGTATGTTCCTGTACTAATGAATGTACACAAGTGTTGTCCACTACTTACTGTAATGGTACTTTATATAGCAGATATCAATTACTATACACTTTTAATAAACAAAATCTTATAATTTATATTATTCTATACGCTGATATTTAATATTATTCCATGATGTTATATTTGTTCTATAAATATATGTGTGGGTAAATTTAAAAAACTTTAGGAAAACGTTGCAGCAAAGGGTATTCATATGTTTAACAACTAAATAACGAATCGTTTACCTAGAAAATTTAAGTCATAGTTACGAATATTTTATATATATATATATATATTATAAAGGATACATTGAAAACCAATATATCACTTACAACTGACCGGTTGACTGGTGTGTTGGCTAGACATCCTTATAGTTATAAGGATATCTAAGGATGCCTATTACTAACTTCAAGTGTCGAGATATTGGGACAGAATAGTTGATCGATAGTTTATTTTAATATCAATTATGACTGTTGGAGTGGGTAGAACACAGTTATTATTAAATGTATTACTAGTTTCATCATGAGGTATTATAGTGAGTCCCCCAACGCACTTTGAATGAAAATAGAAAGGAACAGAGCTATCTTCCCTATCGTCGATAAGGTTATAAAACCTCAATATGTTTCAACAGCAGCATTAACAGGAGGAGATACTACCATCCGAAAATCCGGCTATTCAGGAATAAATCGCAATTTTTGTAAGACTAGAGGGAAATCAGAGAGAGGTTTTCCATTTGATTCTTCTATGTAAACAATTTAGGAAATCTGCCTTCTTTATCAGTACTTGAACATTCCTCATTCTAAAGGGCATTTATTTTATGGTGCTTATTCATCAACATTTATATTTTTTGAACTGAAGCAACATACTTCGGGTCAAGATAGTTTAATGTTATTTATTAATCCTAGGCATTTATTTAAACTAGTGAGATACTGTAAATGTCTTAAAACTCTAGTCAACCTATTCTTTTATTCATTAAATAGGTCTAGAGAGGCTTGTCCCTGGTGGCGTTAGTTTTTATAGACGTGTTTAATCCTGGTGTTAGGTTGTTAAAATCTGAATATGTTTAAACCAGTGGATCACTTATAATTTATTATTATGTGCATTTCATATTACATTTCTATTTTTAATACAAGTATTTTATTTAAATCGATTAAAACAAAGAATAAGAACTTTAAATATGGTTTAAATTCGTATAAAACTCCAGTATAACTTATTCAAAGCGCGAATGTCTATATTTATAGCTTTCTCCCAAAGAGCATGTGCAAAGAAAAATAAATGTATTTATTTAACCATTCCATCTTTTATAAAATTCGGTGTTCAAATACTCTACATAATTTGTTTACGAAAAGGTATTGTAGTCGTCTAAAAAAAAAAAAACATTATGGTTGCCTGTAAAGTCGGTTTTACGGGCGAAGATTTCACGTGACAACGTCTTTTTCTCGGTAGAATATTTATTGATATGAATATTATTAAATTGCACAATAGGAACAAGGAATTGAATGAAAATAAGAATTGCACAAATTTTAACTATAGAAATATATTTTGTTTACTAAAACATTGTACATAATTTGAAATTAATTAAAAGTTGTTATTGTAAATGGTAAAGTTGAATAAAACATTTACTAAAATTGGAATTTGAAATTCTTGCTAAACACAGTTAAATTCTAACTCCGCGCGTGGTGATTGGTCGGTTTAGTTCGTTTGTTTGGTCGCACTGTTATGACAGGTTAGAGGTTATAATTTGTTATTTTAAATGTTTGACTAGCAATACGCGCTGTTTCTTCTCAATCGACTGAATTACGATTGATTGCAGAGTGATTTAAACTAATAATTTACTTAACACTATCAACATTTGTCAATAGTATGACATAACCTATAAGCTCAGTTTCTCAACTTTTGTGTCAATCTAACAATTAATCAATCAATCATAGTTTACGATAATGAAATATCAGTGAACAATTATTTACCTTTATTGTTGTAGTTGTAAATGACGAATCTAAGCACTCCACATTTTCACGAATAAACATAGTTATCTGCTTTATCCCGTGCGGCGGACCCACAGTTATCTGCTTTATCCCGTGCAGATCCCGTGCGGCGGACCCACTGGACGGGCATCGTAACGTTACCGGGCGTTACACTTTTTCATGAGTGTCTCCGAGCCGCAACCTAATTTAAGACGTTGTCACGTCAAAAACTATGAAACGTTTTACAATGAAATAGGTGTTAGTTTATAAGACATTTACAGTTTCTTTTATATTTGAATATATTAAAATAATTACTTACATTTAGGATCAAGTGATAGTTGAAAATCGGAAAGTGTGGTCTGCTAATGATCACTGTAGTGGTTACGTGAGGTGGATAGAGATCTTCTAGTTGATAAGTCGAACTGAACTCACCCTATCGGTTTATTGGTTTCCTTCGTTTACTGCGCCATTTAAGTTAAACATTATCACGTGTTATTTGAGTTTAATAAAATATGATTAATAGCAAATAGCACCTTTGTAAAGTATAATATACTGTTTTTAATTTCCAAATTCAATTAAATATATTTATTGTTATTTAGCATAACAATGTTTTAAGAAAAGTAATAATTGACTGCGTAGTAACTGTAGTTAAATACTAAAAAGAAGGCCGAAGTCTCAAAAGGCCTCTTTTCTCAAAGAATTGCCAATTCCTAGATTCACTAAATTCAACTAAACAATTAAATGGTTTCACGTTCCAAGTAGTCAACATTCTTTAGTACCTATGTAGGCTAACCTCGTATATTGAGAAACATCAGTAAGTTAGCCGTTGTGCTGAAGTTAATGGAAAGCAGATGACGGATGGCTGGTAATAACACTGCATCAGCGCGTACCTATACTTTTATTGTAGCCTACATTCCGTAGTAAATCTGTGATCTAACCACGTAGAATGTTTAACGTCAGTAAGTTTAATGTTATGCAGAGGTTAATGGTGAGCACATGACGGATGGCTGATAATAACACTGCATCAGCGCGTACCTACACTTTCCTTGTAGCCTACATTCCATAGTACATCTGTGGGCTAACCACGTAGGATGTTTAACGTCAGTAAGTTAGCTGTTGTGAAAAAGTTATTGCAGAGGAGATGACGGATGGCTGGTAATAAAACTGTATCAGCGCGTACCTACACTTTTATTGTAGCCTACATTCCGTAGTAAATCTGTGAGCTAACCACGTAGGATGTTTAACGTCAGTAAGTTTAATGTTATGCAGAGGTTAATGGTGAGCACATGACGGATGGCTGATAATAACACTGCATCAGCGCGTACCTACACTTTCCTTGTAGCCTACATTCCATAGTACATCTGTGGGCTAACCACGTAGGATGTTTAACGTCAGTAAGTTAGCTGTTGTGAAAAAGTTATTGCAGAGAAGATGACGGATGGCTGGTAATAACACTACTTCAGCGAGTACCTTTACTTTCGTTGTAGCATACATTCCGTAGTACATCTGTGGGCTAACCATGTAGGATGTTTAACGTCAGTAAGTTAGCTTTTGTGCAGAGGTTAATGGAGAGCAGATGACGGATGGCTGGTAATAAAACTGTATCAGCGCGTACCTACACTTTCATTGTAGCCTACATTCCATAGTACATATGTGGGCTAACCACGTAGAATGTTTAACGTCAGTAAGTTAGCCGTTGTGAAAAGGTTATTGCAGAGCAGATGACGGATGGCTAGTAATAACACTACATCAGCGCGTACCTTTACTTTCATTGTAGCATACATTCCGTAGTACATCTGTGGGCTAACCATGTAGGATGTTTAACGTCAGTAAGTTAGCTTTTGTGCAGAGGTTAATGGAGAGCAGATGACGGATGGCTGGTAATAACACTGCATCAGCGCGTACCTACACCTTTGAATTTGACCTGGTATAATGTAGCTTATTGGCCTATTAAGAAACATAAATATCAATCAAATAATCTCATTCTTTTAAGAGTACGAACTATACTTTTGTAGCATTGTGAGATTACGGGGGTTAAACTCCAATGGTATACGTAGCATCATCTGTCTCACAATTCACTATTAATATCCACTATTTTGTTTCTAATTTATTCCGCTTTGTTCTATGTGATTAAGTGTCAAATGTAAAATCAATCAATTTTAAATCAGTTGAAATAATTATTAAATAGGGCGAATAGGAATACATAAAATTTAGATAATATTGCTTAAATTATTTGTACTAGGCTTGTCGTTATTATATTATGTATGATTGAACTTATAGTTACAACAGTTCTTAATTTTATTTAAAATAGTAATTTACTACAAAGCCTTGAGTTTTTCATCGTTTTATTTTAACAAAACACGATATACATCTATGAGGATCAGGACTGAACGTGAACTTTTCCATCAAACAATAGGAAAATTAAAAACGTAAATCTTTGTTAAATATATACTCGGAAGAGTATATGTATGGATAATGGAAAATAAAGTCATCACCTCCAAAGCAATGAGGGAAATTAGACCCAAATCCTACCTGACTAAGGCAATTATAGAATTTCATATTCTTGGACATCATATTACAGATTTGTATACACCTAATATCTTATGAATTACGTTTCTTTATAGCTGAACGCGCTCCTGCTACGCACTTGAACTTAAATTCTACGCTGCAATATACAACACATTTATTGTTTAAAACAGTAAATTGTTATCAGTGAGTAATATGGGAAAGAGTATATAGCAGAATGTGTGACCCGGAAAGCCGGGTATTATGGTAATCCTGTGTATACAGCCAGCTTGTGACTGTGCATACTGATAACCCTAGCGTGTAAGGAAGCTGTAAGATATTAGACTGAGTCTTTATAAAATTAATAGTAGTAATTTGTGGATTTTGTGATATATAATATGAAATAATTGTCTTAAACTCACTTTATGTCTTAAACAACCTTCCTATAGTTAGTATCAACGTAGTGATATACTGGAATTAAAATAAAACGCTTTTGGAATTGTAATACAAAAGTTCCGTTCCTTTGATTTAAAGTTCACATTCATTAAAATTAAAGCATTTTAAGTAAGCTCAGAACTCTTATTACGTTATCACCAGGTATTGTTTGTTTGAACCTTAATGTCCTAAATAATTTGGCGAATTTTGCCAATTTCATTATATGCCAAATCCCAAATGTTTTAGTAGTCAAATCTAGTTTGTTATCAATTGAAACTGTCTGTATATTTAAAATTTCTTCCTTTCATAAAGATTTACGACCAACAATGGTTATTTCTTCCTCTTCAGCTTATTTTCCCTCACTATGCCTCTCTGGCAAATATCATTAAACTTGTAACTATTTCAGTCCGTACCTTAAGGAGTGGTGGACGAGTGATCATCGTCACAATTTCCTCCTTCATCTAAAATCTCCTGTTCTAAGTATTCAGCGTAGATACACAAATTCTACTTTCGGTTCTACACTGTTTTATCACTTTTGAGTTATTTTCTTACAGATATATGTTATGTAATTTCACCTCATAATTCTAAAGTTTAGATTATTACCACCAATCCTCTTAGGAGAGTACTCTCCTTTGTACCGAATGGACAATACACATGGGGTTGGATAACGCTGAGGTCTTAGTAATGAATACTCGAAATTAGAAGTTTACGTATACGTTTTATATTGGCAAATAAACATAAAAGCACCACTTCTAGTTGGGAAAATAAGATAAAGTATTGCCACGTTGGTGCCAAATAGAGTATGAATGAACCAAAATATGATACCTTGGGATGGGCGTAAATATTGCAATGTTCTATGATTGTACCTTCGAAAAAAATAATTAATAAAATTTTCAAAATAACTTCTTTTTACGATGAACTCGAGTTACAAACAAGAGCGTCAGCATTCTTGGCTCAACAATGCAGCTGTAGTCGGAAAAGGGGGAGAGTGGAAGTCTAAAACATGAAGTAATTGGGCTTGAGCTCAAGAAGTGAGCTCGAAGAGCGAACTGCAACTTGTCTTAAACAAAATCGCGACGATATTAGCCATTTATCGAGACAACTTATAATCACGACAACGTGGTTCGTCAGAAGGACATTGCCACAAATATTAACCAAGTTGATCTGGTAAATAAAACACATTCAAGGTAAGTTACTTTACAGTTTATAGTTTTGCTTTACATTACATTAAAATTACATGTCTCGCATAAAAGGGCTAACTTATGATACGAAAATATAAATTTTTACTTACGGACAAGGCGCGCGAGATGATCGCTTCGGAAGCGAGGTTGGACAAAGTTCTTGAGAGAAAAAAATAATACGCGTGCCAATTAGGTTATCAATCCGCCAAGAATTTAGTTCAAAGAACAACGGATGTAACTTATACTAACCGGTAACATGTAACTGGGTTACGAAAATATGTACCATATGAAGTACAACTAAATAACGGTACACCTTTAGAGAGGTATTTTATCCTCCCTTAAGCAAACAACTTAGGTCCTAACTCCAAACCCAGTGATCGTAAGCACTCTCTCTTTCTTCACCCGAAATAACTTTTTCCGCAATTGTTAAACATTATATTATCCATAGTAAAAAGTAATTAAGTAAGTGTGTGTTAGTAACGTAATAAAAGTAAACAGTGTATATCCTTCAAAAAAGTTATGACTGTCTAAATACATTTTTTTATTAGTCATAAAACTGCGTTTAACATCGTTACACTAAAAACAAGTCACAGTGATAGTAATTAAATTTTGCTTCCGTTCTACAGAATACATTACATTATTCTGCCAACTTTCACAAAATTATTATTGCGTATAAAATTTATATTTATTATATGACACCTATTATGACTCTTTTAACAGTAAATATACATAGTTTCAATATAAAAAAACACATATCCCACTTGATAAGAATTATTTGGATGTAAGCTAAATTATCCAATAATAGCACCATATTCTTAAACATAGCAACACGAAAAAGTAAATGGCTACAAATTACCTTTTTTGTAATTCGATAGGTAACAATAAATATCTACGAATGCATTCTAGGTAAACGGTATACGTTATCTTTAATAATTTTGTTACCAAATTGACTACTTATTAATATGATTTTGTACGGCAGTTAAGATCTATACTAAACTGAAAGTCACAGATATATGAAATGTAGATATGTCATTTACATTTAGATATTAATTAGTCGGGAGAGTAATGCGATGATGGTGTGGAATTCATTTAGGATAACCACGACTCCCGTTAGGTTCAAGCGTACAATTGGTTTCTACATCAACGACATGCCCGTATATTATCAATTGTTCATGCGTTGTTCTATTTAATCAGATTATTTTATTTCTGTTGTTAATATAAGTTGTAACTTTTTAATTCTAAGATATTATACTGTCTCTAAATTTATATTAATCTGTCTCTCAGCCTAAAAATTTAATTTATATAGAGTAGTTATTATAAGTGTAAATTACCTTTGGCTTGCTGGGGGCTACGTCTATAGTCCCCTAATCGGGTGTTAGATAAGAAGAATTATGCTATATATTTAAGTCGATGCTTAGCCAGAGGTTAAAGTTTATCATTGCGAACATTAAATTTTCTGAATTTTAATTTTGTCCAATTTAGCTTCAAGTGTACAGATTTTTAACTCAAATGTAAGTAATAACACACACATGTGGGTGGGTTTTAAGTTACTGAAGGGTTTACCGTGGTCGCGGTTTATACGATCAAAATTATGTGATTTTTAATGAGATTATACTGACCGGAGCCATAAAGGGACATTAATTTCTGTTAATTAATTTGTTTTTCAAACTTTTTATGTAAATAAGTATAAAAAAATAAGTAGACTTAACGAAAAAGTGACTAAAAAGAGAGAATATATTAATAAATTAGTTATATTTTAAATTAAATATATTGAAAAAATTTGAATAACGCATAGAGTGCATGGCGGATTTAGGTTACGCAGACAGGAGTATTTATTCAATCCGAAACGGGATTTAATGAAAGTGTTATATGTAATGAAATAGCAAAATGGATTAAAATATAAGAATAGATATTTATTGATGAAATTTCGATAGCACCATTTTATAGGTTGTTTTTCAACGTAAAAGTATGAAGCAAACTAAATTAGATTTAAAAAGGTAGAAATACCACCATTTTTATGCAGATTTGGAGCTTTCATACATTTTATGGCTCAACTGTATTTTGGTGGCCATTGATAAAATGCGATTGTGGAATAAAGAATACCTTTATGTATATATTAATACTGAATAAAATATGTTAATACAAAAAGGAAGTAGTAATTAATCGTTTTTACTTTCGGAGAGTTTCTTAGATCTCTCTGTTTCTATCTACTAGTTATACTAAGATGATAAATACTTTTTCAAGGGTTTCAAATTGAAAATTCCTGCTTTTTTGACGGTGGGTACTCAGCAGAAGCCACCTGAGTGCCGAATTTCAAGTTTCTAGTTCTTCTAGAAGCAGGTTAGAATGTGTATACGTGAATGAACGAGTGAGTGAGTTACACATAAGCTTAGCCAGTGTACGTAATAATAATTGATTTATTCTCTTAAAAGTCAATGCAGATGAGGCCTCCAACATACATAGAAAATTTTATATACACGCCATCTTAACTAATATAATTTAAAAACTAGAAATATTTCTATCTTGTTTAAATCCAGCAACAGCATATAAGCCGTGAGAGCTCAATAACACTACACCAGTTAGTACAAGTTAGTTGTCCAATAAAAAAAAAAAAAAAATACTAAATCAATCCATAAGAAAACATAATATACAATGTAGGAAATTTGAAATTGTCCATTACATTTAGAATTTTTTTAGATAATGTGTTTTAGATAGCTATGTTCTTCCAAAGAAGAACATTGAATGGTAAAATTTTAATGAGAAGATATATTTATATTATAATTTAATTATCAACCTGGGGCAATAAAAATTTTATTTTCTGTTACATTACTCTCATGGAATTGACAGCTTATGAGTGGTAAGTTGAATGAGTATCGTAATTTTATACTAATGTATGTATGTATGTTTTATTTTATATAGTGCTGTGGCCTTCAAAATCAGTGTTAATGGAGGTTAGTGAGAGTCTGTATTTTGTTGCGTAAGATTATGTTAGCAAACGACATTTTAATTTTACAGGTATTTATTTACTACTGAAACCGTACATCTCCGCTCGCACACCCACAGCAAACCAACAGGGAAGCGCGCGCCCATGGTGGCGAACGGGATGCCGGATCAAAACTAAACTAGGTAAAAAAAGAACACCGTGGTCAGTATACTCAGGTTCATTTACTAAGACAAAACATAGGCCTATCCAGTCAATATAAATATATATATATATATATATATATATATATATATATATACTATAAATAAAAAAAATAAAAACAATAAAAAGTGCCTGCAGTAGTATACCTCAAACAATCCTTGTCAGGTGCACCTGCATACAAAAATTAGAAACGCCATAATTTGAAACAAGAAATGCCAATTCCACCCGGTATCCTTCGGCTAAGGTCGGGCTCCTAATGAAATCCAAGAAATAACTAAATAATATCTAAAACTAACTTAAAATTAAATAACAAAATATAAACTATATAAATGGCAACAATAACAATAACAAATAAATAAAGAATATGAGCAGGGTATCACAGATGTTGACTAGTAGAAATGTCCATCATGGTGGCCGTCCTTCAGCAGAGCGCAAAAGCGAAGGTTCTCTGCGACCACGCATGATGGAGAGATGACAGCAGAAAATCAACTCATCTCCTGGACCCTGAAACCAGGTTTCAGCCTAGTACCCTTTTAAAGTTAATAATAATTAATAAATAGTTGCCAAAAAATATAGATTTTAATCAAAGTAAAGTTGCCAAAAGTTATCTATCAAGAATTTTAAGTTAAGTTAAATTACCAAAATTTCAAAATATCACAGACCAATCAATTACTGATAAAAATTAAAATAAACCTTAATATAGAAGCTGGTAACATTAGAAAACAATAAATAAACAAGATATTCCATTTAAAAGACTAAAACAATAAGTTATAAAGAAATTTATTTGAGGTATACGCAGTAGCCTACCATACGTAACAATTTGGTTAAAACATTTTTAAAACAGGCATTTATTGACAGAATTGGCTCAAAATTGGTGAAAAGCAGGGGAAGGGCATCCTGCACTTAAAATAAAATTCCCAACTCAAAACAACAACCCCAAAGAAAGTTAGTATGAAAATCCCCTCTGTCACAGAACAAAAATTTAAGCGTTTTACTCTTGGTAAAAAAAAAATTAAATTATTAGAAAAAAACTGATGGCCATAAGTAGCAGCCTATTAACAGGAATCTAAATTTAAAATTTTATGGCAGAAGGCCTTAAATTAACCAAGTAGGCTATAAGGGGGAGTTATGGGCTAAAAGACCCGAAGAACGTTACATCTCTCAGAAAGGCTTAAAAATTTAGTAAAATGAACCTTCAGCAGTCTCTCTGGGTTTGTTTACAAAAACTACATAACAAGTGACACATAACAAACAATATTGGCTCCAGAATAAAAATGAACTGTAACATATAGCCTAGGACTGGTCCTCACTGAGAGACAGAAAATTAATTTAAGCCGAATAGTAAGGGTGAAAACTAACAAAAGTGTAAGAGAATTAATTTGAAAGCCAATTTAAAAATTAGTTAACAGCCAGAAGTACTAAAATTTAATAAAAGGCAAAACTACAATTTGGAAAACCATGTGCTCTTAACCTTCACAGTTTGAAAAATAAAAAAAATCACTAAAATTTAAAAGAAAGCAAAACTTACTCATCAGTGAGGGGCCGTAAACTTAGCCGCACATGTCAGAAGGAAAACAGTTCAGCAAAACTAACAAACACTTAATTAAACAAAATATTAAACTGGAGCTACTCCTAACTTGTACACCACGGCTCGGAGTCTTGACGCCACTCTACCGGAAAGGCCAAACGCCTTCAAATGGTCAGTGGCCTCTGCAGCCAATAAACCACACACACATACACTATATAAAACACACATGAGCCGGGGAGATATAGGTATTGAACCGGCTCACTACCAATTTCGATGGTTAGGATGTATCCATGACTTTTATTATGCAGGATCTTATACTACACGTCTAAAATAGCGTGTCAGATCACTGTAAAGATCAGCTTCCAACAAACTAGAGCGCTAAACATGTCACCTGAGGGCGGAGCATGCTAGAAGCTGAGGCATACTATAAACCGGTAAAAAACTTCCGGCCGTCTATAGAGCAGAACTTGCCAGAGTTTGGACTCGCTAAAGGCCAAGACATGACAAAAGTCAGACTCTCGTAGAGGCTCAGAGCTCTGAAAGATCAAGTGAGTGCAAATAGTGGTAAGCTGCTAGAGAGCATTTGAAAGTCGGGACTTATGATGGGCTAGTAGGTATTTGAGAGTTACACATCAACGAAGACGTCTAAGAAACTGGGCCTGCTAGAGGATGAGTACTACTATAGACCAGACCTGTCAGAGGCCAGGAGGACCCAGTGGTATATTTTAAAATGCCAGGAAACGCCAAAATTAAAGAGACGCTAGTTTCCGATAATTTTCAGACGTCAGGAGGTTCCAGAGATAAGACCTTTTAGGTAAAAATACGTGTCAGAAGCTTGTTCCTGCTAGATTCCAGGACCTGCCAGATATCGGTATCATCTAATGAAAATCTGTGACATACTGAAGCTGGAAAACCTCGTGTAATTGCAGGTTACAGAGTTTCAGAGTTAGTTTAATGTTGATTAATATTGCTTTTACATAATTATGTGGTTCATTTAAACTTATAAACGGACATATGTGGTCTAATAAACATAAAAAGAATATTATGGCTGGTGAGCCAAATGACCCCAGTTTTTATCTAGTTTAAGTGGCATTTATTTCATTGCAGTGTGCTGTAAGTTAGGGGACAGTTAAATTGTAATTAGATTTAGAAGTGCAAGGAAATGTTTAATATTCGTAATATAAAAAACTTAAAATTAAATGCATTTTAGTCTCTTTTATAAAATTGTATGGTCATGATTCATAATTATTTATTTGTATACTATATTTTATATACACGTCATGTGATATCTAACTTGGAATTGTTTGTGTTAGCTTTTTTAGTATAATGATTCAATATGATATTTTATTACCTCTGTCCATTAAAATGTGATGAAAAAGGATTAAAATCTTTAATTTATTTGATGTAGAAACTCAAATATAGTATATAAATATGAGTATAACATATATTTACAAACTGTAAATTTGTAGCATGTTTATGGAATAAATATCTACAGTTCATGAGGAAAATAGATATAATTTTAAAAATAATTGCGATTTAAAATATATAAAACGTAAAAATACCATTTATAAACATTTTTCTGGGCTTTGATATCAGGTAAGAAGTAGCATTCAGCACAGGTTTACATAAGTACCTTCAGAATTCTATCTTTGATAATTGAAAGCTGCATCTATTTCTCTAATTTTGTAATACTCTGTATAACCATTTTTATTATTATTAGAAATTGATTCTTTTTATATTTATTATTATTATATATTTGACATTTGTATACGTCAATTTGTACTATTATTGGGTACAAAATGAAAGGAGCACTAAGGTTAATAAAAACTAAGGTTATGGACATAAATCATGTAATTATAAAATCCGATTCAGTGTTTAATTACAACGTCGCTATTAAGCTACTTAGACCATCTACACTAATGTAATTAAGATGTATTGGCCATTTGTTTCGTTTCATGTGACATAATTTGTAACTGGAGACTAGTCAATATAATTCAACGGTATACCATCTCAAGTTGACCACTTAGCCCACTTCAGCATTCCGCTTACATCCTAAAGCTTTCAGGCTAGCAGAGCATCTGTTCACGTGAAATGAGATCTTATGGACTCTTCATGTAACTTTAGAATAAACAGATCATCTAGTACAAGCAAGAATTACTATTATTATTCATAATTATATGGTTTTGTCAACATATTACGATAGAACAGTGTACAATGTATAGAAATGTCACATTTGCGTGTAAAAAAAGTTAAATGTTACTATATTACGGACCTTTTTCGAATACAGTTGCTATTACAGAATCGAAAGTGCTTTTTAATTGGTTTTTTTCTGACCGTTTGTGTGGTAACGTAATTCGAAAACTTAACTATTGTTCCTTAGTTATATATGTTTTGGCAGATGTTGGTACAGAAATAGTATAAGGAACGTATTTAAAAAAATATTACCGAAATATTAAATTTTTAATTTCTTACAAGAACATAAACACATTTAATGGGCTAATAAATCCCTTTAAGTTGACTTTGCTGATTATATGACTTTTGCACAAAACTATGAATTTTATACTTGTAAGGTAGCTTTTTTAAATTTTCGATGGAGTTTGTTTTACGTCTTATGAGTAGATGTTTTAAACTGTTGAAAATTTAAATAAAAGCCAGGAACACCTAAATATTCAGAAAATTGTTGTTATCGAGTGGGAAATAGTATCATCGCCTTATTTTTTTAATAGTTGCATACATATTTCTCCATATTTTAATTCTGGATTGATAGATCTAGTTTTTTTACAGATATTGGTTCTTGAATTTGATGGGACTGCTTAGTAAAAAAGGTTAATGATAGCGTGGAAATTCAGGAATAATAATCCTCAACCGTATTCCACAAGACGTAGCCAGAGACGAAGTTTTATAATGTTTTAATACACTTTACAGTTTTTATTGTATTTAGAGGTATACATTAGTCCTATAACTTGTATAACGACTTATAGAGAATTTGCATTGGCCTTGAAATAATTAGTTGTTGATAAATCATGTTTTCAAATATTCCATGTGATTTCAGAACATTCGTGCTTGAAAGTCTTTTTTAATTTGCGTAAAATAAAAAACCAAAAATAAATATTTTAAATAAGTATATATATATATATATATATATATATATATATATATATAAATAAGTATAAAAATAAATAAAAATATACCAAAATTGAATATTTAAAATCTAATTTAAATTACACATTTGTAGTGGAGTTTGAAATAATTCACATAGTTTTGCATTTTACAATACACGTATCGCTCTGTTTCCGTTTCAGCATTTACGATCTATCATTTATCAGGGTAAACCGGCCTTCCTTCCATTTCAATTCGCAACACGTTTCCTCCATTTGTATTTGGGCTTCATCTCACTCCACACGCAATCCATTTATTGCCCATACGTCAATCTGTACGTAAATGACTTTTAAAACACGTTAACATCTTTTGATTTAATAACATAACAGGTTGTAAAAAAAAGCAATAAAATGTGATTGATTTTTCTAAACAGCTTATTTTGTTTGGTGATTAATTTATCTAATCTGCATTTTTATGATGTAATTGTTGAACTTTCATATAATTCTTGGCTATTTCAAATTCCGCCCTCAGGTCTTTTCAAAGTTTATTTACAATCAATTACATGATTTGTATTTAACGGACAGACAGACAATACAACGTGTTGAAAAATCCATGAAGTTACAATTATCCCCTATTTAGTGTGGTATAGTGTAAAAGGTATTAAGAGGATATAGGTAGGAAGAGGATAACAGATCGTACAGGTTACGTAACGACAATTAGATATCTGATTTTAAATCAAGGTCACAGAAACACACTGCTAGCAAAAATTTAAAAAAGTAATTTTATTTTGCAATATTTTCTTAAAACATAAAGCAATTATTTATGAATTCAAAGTGACTAATCCATATAGACTTCGATGGTTATACCGCGATTGCTGTGGTTTCTAGTATACGCTGTAACTAAGACTCTAATACTGATGTGAAGATCTAATAGCTAACTATAAAATAGTGTCTATCCTAACTGATATTGTGCCATGGTCATTGGAATAAAGGTCAAAAGTTATTCCAATTTCTGACTAATAAGTACCAGTCAAACTCATGCCTAATAAAGTTTTTGTTCCATACATAATTCCCTGGAACAGATAAATTAACACATCAGTTTATAATATGGTTTTTATTTATATATTTAGCAATCGAAATGGTAAAAATACAAATACTCATTGTGAACTCCAACTTCCACCAGTCAAATTTCTAGTGCAGCAAGATTATTCTCTACATAACCTAAGCAGAAAGTTATGTAGAGTAGAACTGAACATTCGCATTAATTAATCCTTTCCCACTATAACTACACTATGATCTCAAAGTAAAGTAAATGATTCTGCATCGCCTTTATTGTGTAATGAACGTAAGAGAGCCATTTACTGTACTATAGTACTACGGCGTTGTTGGGATTATTAGTTAAGGGGGAAGAGCGGAAGGTTGGTGCATTGCAGTATACACATTCTCCATATAAAATATGGTCTGATTGAGTATTGAGAGCTTTGTAAATTAATTACGGCTTTTAACTAACTTATATCAATTACAATCATAATTACGGATTATTGTATAGTAAAAGATGTATTTAATTTATCAAAATTTAAATGTAAGTAGAATGTAATCATAGTATCACTATGAGCAAAAACTCAGTTACTAGTTATACTCTGCAAGATTATTATGTACAGTAAACTAACGATGCATGTAAAATTGATAATACTCAACCATATGCAAATGCATTAAAACAAAATTATGAAACTATTTTGTAAAAATAATAAAATAATTAAGTAAATTTTAATAAAAAAGTTGTTTGATTTATTAGCAAGTTTAAATGTCGTGTATGCATCTATTTACGAAACTAAATATGCTTGTATTTTATATACTATAAAAAAATAAATCAAACAACATCCAAACCATAGATAACATATGCACCAATTAATAGGAACTAATCATTTAAATTTCAAAAATGACTGAAAATATATAAAAAGTAATGAATAATATAACATTTTAACAATGGGATAAATAAACAAATAATAAAGGGATTTTCATTGTTATTATTTATATCTTTTTGGTAAAATCAACTAAAACTGTAATTTGTTATACAATATTACTACTTAATACCATTCTCAGATATTTTTAAACCATCTCTAATTACTGTACTTTCATGGTATGAAAACTCCACTTTTTAACATTGGAATCAGATAATCTATTTAAATAAAAATATACTTACATTTAACTTTAAATTTTACTATATAAAGTTAACAATGTAAAACTGTATTAATATAATTAAATGTATGTCAAAAGTTAAGATTATTTTAACATTTTTTTAATCAATGAAGGTTGTTTGTAGGCAGTAACCCATTTCTTGTGCATTAATTCCTGCATTAGGAGTGAACATTTCAATCAGAAACCAGATGAAAATTTTTTTCTGTTAATTAAAAAGTTTATAATGTTTCTAATTTAAGAACATTTTGAATCAATTTAACAGCTGTATTTTATTTTAGTAACCGAGGATTGAATGGTGTCATATTTAATAGGAAACGTGATATTTGCTGTTATATCTATACAATGAATAACTACGGTAAGGCGTGTAGGTCTAATTCTAAAACTAATTGCATATTCATTATTTCATTTGCTAATTTCTAAAATATAAAATAGTTTTAATATGCATTAATATATTTCAAAAAGTAAAACTTTTTGCATAATTTTAAATCATTGTAACAAGTGGGACTTTTCATATGTTTTTATTTAATATTTGTATCTTTCATGTTATATTATATCGTTGTATTATTAATATATATATAATGACACCTATATAATAACCTCGTTATATAACACACCTAATCATCATATATGTAAATATATTATTCTCATTTATATGTAAATTTATAATATTTAAGTGTAACGAATTTAAGGAAGTAACATAGCATATGCGTCCATAAAGTTTAGAACATAAATTATGTAATTTTAGAAATCCATCTTATTCTAGAGTTACATCAAACGTCTCTGTCAAGCTACTCAGACCACCTGCTCTTGTCTGATGGAGAATTATAGGCCATTTATTTAGTTTCATGTGACGTAACTTGTAACTGTAAGGCCATTTCATATAATTCAACAGAGCGCCATTTCAAGTTGACTACTCAGCTCATTTCACCGTCCGGTTACATCCAAAGGCTTTCAGGCTAACAGAGCACCTGGTCACGTGAAATGAGATTTTATTGACTCTTCGTATAACTTATGTAGAACAAACGATTCATTCTGATAGAAACGAGAATTTAATTTACTATTTATATTTATATGGTGTGGTAGTTGTATTATGATAGAACTGTTTACAAAATATATTTTTGTATCACTTTTGCGTGTAAACAACAATAAAATAACACAATATTACACGTTTGATCGTAACTGTTGTGATTACAGAGTCGAGTGCGCTTTTTAATTTATATTGTTTCCGTCCGTCTATCCGATAACTTAACTCCAAAAATTAATTTCGTACTTTTAATAGACATTAACCAACTTTCTATAAGAAGCCTTTTACACATTTTATCAAAATCTCATCTGTTATTGGGAGACTAATATTGGTTTTCTATCCAGTTAGAAACAATTGAACGAAATTCTTCATCTTATGGTATATAAATTTAGATTTTTTTAGAAGATGATAGTCGGTTACACTAGTATTATTAAGGTTATTAGTGTAAGGTTATTTTGTAGCATTATTATATAAAAAAGTAGTACTTTTGACATTAATCGGTTATTTATTCATGATTGTTATTAGCCAATATTATAAGTAACTAGTAATAAAAATTAAATACATACTTTTTAAATATTTACTCATCGAACTGTACGATTTGTAAATAATTATTAAAAATTATTTTTTTAATTTAGAACTTTTATGTGGACAGTAATATATTTTTAAATGGATTTTTGCATATAGACTCTTACAGTAATTTGAAGTTCATTAAACTGTGCAAATGTTTCTTACACATAGTCATGTGAACAAACTAAATCTTGACCAGTGGATATTGTAATCAGAATCGAACAACTGAGGTAAACAAACATTGATGGTTCAATATAAATGCTAATAGTAGTGTCCGATCTGTTTTGGTTAGTGTAATATACCTTAGTGAATTGGAAATGTAGTTCATAACTTTCTTCGCATGTATCATCATTAGATGAGTCATTATGGGTATCACATTCAGTAACATATTATTTGTATTTTATATAACGTGTTTATAACTTGGTAATTTGAAGGTCATATAACATTTATAAAAGGGTAACAATATTATATTTCAATGTACACGAGATATATTTGTTATATATCCTCAAAGGATATCTTCTGCTTATTAAATGTTATATCAGTAACATCATGTACTCATATATCCATGCCAGAAAACCTATATATGAAAGAGGTTAAAGTTTGACATAGATATAAGGGTTACATTTCTTGGTTTTCATTTATTTTTTGTAAAATTAAATGATAGAAAATGGTATAATAATACCATCGTAATAGTTCCACACTTTTTTGCAGTATTCAAACTGAATCTTAAATATTAGTTACTCTTGTAAAAGTTTACATTTAATTTAAAAAAAACTATTGTAAATTATATTGATTTTAAATCACATTAACATGACTAAAATACTTATAAAAATTATAAAATAACTGAAAGGTATGGCAGGAAATTACAGTTTTAATTCATTTACCTCTTTGAAGTTTTCTTGCTTACTCTCCTATAGAATTTTATATACATCCATATGACAGACTTTTACAGTAAACTTACACGAACTACAAGAGCTTACCTTTTGTAATTTATGTACTGCGTACATTAAACTAAGCGACTCTTTAGTAACAGCCTTAGGGAAGAAACAACATGGACGATCTAACTTTTCTAATAAAGTATGAACTATGCTTAATGTAATAACTTGCAACTTTCTTGCTCGAAAGAAGTTAACTGTTACTGTAACGCATACACTATTTCCATCAGCTATAAAAGTACATTTTCATTAACGTAGCTGATTATATCAGTTTATCTTGATTCAAGTAATCCTGAAAAAATTTATGTCACTATTTAGAACATAAAAGAAAGCTGTTGGAATAATTTTCGAAATAAAAACCCAGAAATTCGTTTTAAATTCTTCTTCTGGGAACTTGGATTTTTGACCTTACCCAGCCTCTATATTCTCGATGTAACCCTTTACTGCAGATTCAAATGTGAACTGGTTCAGGGCAGGGACGTACACCAGTACGCTGCCAGAGGCAGGAATAACTTCAGAACTGAGCAGCATAGAACAGCTGTTCGAACATTTGCCATCGCTAGTGGGTTTCAAGATAATCAATAAGCTCCCTGAAGATCTCACACGAATTAACGAACCCAAACAGTTTAAATCTCGATTAAGGCACTGTTTGTTGTCAAAGGCATTTTACTTTTATATTTGATAAGTATACAATGGGCCGCTGGGATGAAAATTAGCACTTTATTATTATTAAATTTCTCCTTTTCTGATATCCAAAACATGCAAAATGCAATATATTGTTATGTTCACACATTAATATGTGGAATTGACTGTGCTTATGATAACGTATGATAGGTTAGTTTATAGATTTTTAATCAATATTATAAAATAACGCTTACATTACAATTGGGTTTAATTGTTTTACTGCAATAAATAATTATTATTATTAGTGAAATTACTCTTCACCTACTGTTACGTTTTAAATACATTAAGTTATATTCTTATTGCATTAAAACAAACATACTCAGTTTAAATAATGAACGAGTTAGAGAATTCAGTTGTTCTTCTAATAATAATTCTAAATTTTTCATGGCCGAACTACCGAGCATGGCCGTGCTAATCAGATTAGCGAGTGGGGCTGCATCTCTCTTACTGGTATAGTCTCTGTCACCGCCTCACCATAAACTTTCCTCTACTCATTTTTCTCATGTGTCTTTATGTCTTCAGCATGCATTTACTTCTATTCTAACTCCCATTTCACCCTTTCTAGCCTCCAATATCCTTTATTATTTTACCTAGTCTGTTATCTCTTGTTCACCCGTTGTGCGTGCTTAAGTGTATGTTCTTCCGAAAACGTGAACTAGTCTGTCAGCGTGGATTATGGAGCCGATCCCCTGGGACTTTCACTGATCTCGTATGCCTGGGCCAAGGAATCCTTTTTGTTTATGTTCGAAAAAGACAGCTTCTATTGGTAAGCGAATTTTTCTGTACAATACACAACAGGCCCTGACTTATCCTCATCTTTTAAAGATATTATTATCAAATGTGTTATTTATTTTCCTAATTCCTCTCTTTACAAGACACTTAATACAACTGTAACTGGCTTACTAATTAAAAGAAAAGAATAATTGTTCAACATATATAAACATTTTTTTTCTTTCCCTTAAAATGTGGGTATATTTTACTATGTTATTCAATAAGCTAAAACAAATAATTTTTGTCATATAATATCCTGTCTTGCTTAATCATCTGTTTTTTATTTTTATAAAATACTTTTTATCTCTGTAATGGTTTGATATATAAAATTAAAAAGTAGTTTAAACACAAATTTTAGTTTTGTTTATCCACTGTATTCAGTAACAATATATTTATTAATTTTGAGTTCTAATTAAAATTATTAAAGTAAAATAAAAATAAAATTCACAAATAATGTAAATAAAACTTACTATTTTATGGTTCTAAATTAATAAAAATTATAAATTGTATTACATTACTTGAATTTTAGTGAACAAATCATCACGAAATTTCACTGTTGCTTACATTATTGTCAGCTGCTTAATACAGATCAGCTGTACAAGCTAAATCAACTAAAAAATCAAATATTCATAAAGTAATTTTCAATCAAGAGAAAGTTTTATATCCAAAAAGTCTATATTTTATGTACCTTATCCCTTTTCTCAAACACTACCCCTTTTTAAACGTTATTAGGATTTGGAATGTTTAAATAGCTGCCATTTTTGACGTGACAACGTCTTAAATTAGGTTGCGGCTCGGAGTCACTCATGAAAAAGTGTAACGCCCGGTAACGTTACGATGCCCGTCCAATGGGTCCGCCGCACGGGATCCGCACGGAATAAAGCAGATAACTATGTTTATTCGTGAAAATGTGGAGTGCTTAGATTCGTCATTTACAACAACTGCAACAATAAAGGTAAATAATTGTACACTGATATTTCATTATCGTAAACTATGATTGATTGATTTATTGTTAGATTGACACAAAAGTTGAGAAACTGAGTTTATAGGTTATGTAATACTATTGACAAATGTTGATAGTGTTAAGTAAATTATTAGTTTAAATCACTCTGCAATCAATCGTAATTCAGTCTATTGAGAAAAAACGCGTATTGCTAGTCAAACATTTAAAATAACAAATTATAACCTCTAACCTGTCATAACAGTGCGACCAAACAAACGAACTAAACCGACCAATCACCACGCGCGGAGTTAGAATTTAACTGTGTTTAGCAAGAATTTCAAATTCCAATTTTAGTAAATGTTTTATTCAACTTTACCATTTACAATAACAAATTTTAATTAATTTCAAATTATGTACAATGTTTTAGTAAACAAAATATATTTCTATAGTTAAAATTTGTGCAATTCTTATTTTCATTCAATTCTTTGTTCCTATTATGCAATTTAATAATATTCATATCAATAAATATTCTACCGAGAAAAAGACGTTGTCACGTAAAATCTTCGCCCGTAAAACCGACTTTACAGGCAACCATAATTTTTTTTTTAGTAAATGGGAATGTTTTGAGATTTTATTTAACATGTAGACCGATAAGATAAATAAATATTTCTCTTATTTAATATCTCATTCGGATACAGAGATTCAAAATATTTTATAAAAACAACAAAAAGAAAGGCAGAGGGATGTGTGTAACTAAATTTAATAACGTTAATATAGTGTAGAAGCAATATGTTTAAACAAACGTAATAATGATTACTTTACGTATACAATACAAAAATGTCATATATTCTAACAAACGTTTGTGTTTTCTGCCTGTATCAGTAGGCATGAATGATTTATCCACCATATTCTATTTTCCATTTAAGTCATCAGCTGATCAATTGACATTTCATCCCGTATTTCCTTTTATTTATTTTTTAGAAACATAATTGAAAGTCATATAAATTGTTTTTATTCTTTCTAAATCACTATAAAACATTTAAAAAATTAAAAATTAACCGAGGATGCATATTACAATAATTTTTTATATTTATTCGTATTTAAACCGCAATAATCTAACATTTTGCAAACAAAGAACACTTTCCGCATTTCCTAACCGTACTCATTATGCATGCCCTATAACTCTGGAAGCTAACGCTAAAGTGTTTTACGACACAGTGCAGTGAGCGATTTCTCAGTTTCTTTTCCTAAGTGAACACTTTTAAGGGTTCGTCTTCTTTTCCACTACATATGCAACCTTATTCCTAACGACTGAAAACTTTTAATATGGTGTCTAGAGATTAGCAAGTTTCTTTTTTTAAAGTCAACTATATAATTTGGCTAAAATATATTAATGCTATACTAGATAATATTTAAATTAATAAAATTCAATTATAATAGATATGAGATTCAACTCCTTAACGGAACCTATTATTCTGTGCAGTAACAATTTGGAATCTTGTCTATGGTGGCGTATGTTAATTAAGTATTATTGTACAAGATTTATATTATATTTTTGTTAAAAGATCTGAATATTATTTGAAACAACATTGTATAACAATATAATAAGATGAAAAGTATATGTAATAATAATAATAATGTGCTTTTTTTGATTTTATTTGACCAAAAATATCTTATAAGTTAAATATTATTTGAATACGTATGGATTTTCGGTTAAAACATTGCAATACAAAGATGCTATACGTGTAACGGTATTGTAAAATAACTGATAACAGGCATAAAGAGGGTTAATATGCCTAACATTTTGGAAATGAAAAAAACTCTACTTTATTTAACTAACGTTTTAGTTTATAAGACGTTTGGATTTATTTTTATTTGAGACTTTTAAAACATTAATCGGCACTAAGAAGTAAGTGGTGTTTGAGAAGCGGAAAACGTGGTCTGCTAATGATCGCTGTAGCGGTTACGTGAGGTGGATAGAGATCTACTGGTTAATAAGTCGAACTGATCTCTCCTTATCGGTTTATTGGTTTCCAACCTATACAGTGAGCTTTTACATTAGTACGTTTTAAGTGCTCATTGTAGTTTTTTGGGTATTGTGTTTAAAACAATTAGTTTAAAACACATTCTTTAACATTTTTTAAGTCTACATACATTTACTTTAAAAAATATAAGTTGCTATTGTACGATAGCTTGTATACGTGTCATTTTACATTCATAGTTTCTTTTATATAACGATAAAACTAATTGTTTCGTATATACTCATCTTCGACAGCATTGATGTTGTTTTTACAGCTAAGCAACTACTAATTATACGTCCTTATCTACAAAATATATTTATTATTAAAAACGCATACATTTTAAATATAGATAGACAAATACAGTGAAAGGTTTTAAAACATGCAAAAGCCCAATTCACGTGTCTATGATTTATTTTGAGTCATTCGATTCGTAATAGTTTAGTTAAAATATAAAAACAATGATAAACAGCATATATATACATATATATATATATATATATATATATATATATATATATATATATATACGGTCAAAACTTTAAAACCTCGGATTACTATTGCACTAAATTCATTTATATGGTCGACGTGGGATTTTTTTTTATACTCTCAACAGCAATGTTTACGAAAAAAGTTTTCTGTATTCAATATTTTAAATTTGAAAAAAATGTATTATACAAATTAACTTTTAAGTATATAATTTTGCTTTAAATATTAGTATTTACTTTTTATTGGGAATTTAATCATAAATAAATATAAAGAATCTAATGTTACTGTTATGACACACAACATATTCAAAGCACGTATCATTTCATTATAAATTAAAGTAGCCGAAAAATTCCGCTGTATTTGAAACTGCCACTTCGATCTCCTCATTGACCATTTAAATTCGTTCACTGTAACTGTAATCTGAAGTATCGTATAGTGAAGTATTGTATAGTATCGTTGTTTACATAATATTGTAACTCCGCATGAAAATTAGGCATGAAATAAAATTATTCCCAAATAATTTACCTTGTATTATTGTGACTATACGTGTATTAGAGTAGAAATTAGCTATTTGGAAAAAACATGCATGTAGATTCGATACAACAAAATGCAAGTAACCCATAGCCTTTATTTATTGGACTTTACGAGTTGAAGCAGGCACCCAGGTGTACCAACATGACAGGGATTGTAGTTGCTAATTTATCGCTTAGTAGGTAAGGCTCCACGTTAAGGAGGGTGTATCTTAACTTGTAAACCCAAGGTTCTACTATAGATATCCAACTTTTTTCGCAAGTTTTTTAAAGTTTTCATAATCTGGAGATTCGATACAACAAAATGCAAGTAACCCATAGCCTTTATTTATTGGACTTTACGAGTTGAAGCAGGCACCCAGGTGTACCAACATGACAGGGATTGTAGTTGCTAATTTATCGCTTAGTAGGTAAGGCTCCACGTTAAGGAGGGTGTATCTTAACTTGTAAACCCAAGGTTCTACTATAGATATCCAACTTTTTTCGCAAGTTTTTTAAAGTTTTCATAATCTGGAACATATATTTTGTACAATATTAATTAAAAAATGTTACTCCTAAGGTTAATTAATTGCATAATAAATAACCACCATTATTCTATAAATAGCCCATTATTATAATCACTCATGATTAAATATAATAAGGTCCTATGTTATTTTTAAACGCGAGTAGTTCCACACCAGGTACATATTATGTCCATAGTTAATTTTTTGTTTAATGATTGTTATTGACGATGGAAGGAATAGAATGACAATAGGATTTTGGATATTTACGGTTATATCTAAAAATAACTATATCACTACGTTTCGAGGATTCGAGGATCTACCATATTACGGAGGTTAATAGCGTTTGGAAAGATCTCTTTCTATAATCTTTACTTATTATTTTATTTTTTTATTTACGGGTTTTTTATCTGAAGCAGACGATATATGTCAGGCTCAGTAATGTATTGTTATATTTTTGACTTATATAAATAGCGAATATTCGAAATCCTAGGATCCCTTATTCGTTATGATAGTTAGATTAAGGGAAATTCTCACTGACTCATACATCAGGTATGGTCGATTTAGGAGAACTCCTAATTTGAAAGAGATATATTTCCAATGCCAAGCTAAGTTGTTCTTGTTGATACGAGAAAGAAATAAGAATGGACCCAGTAATCTAACTTCAGTCAAAAAGATGTTACTTCCAGCTCTTCTAATGAAGTGTGGCCTAAGTTATATGAAGTGCCATAACACAGCTTTTCCTGTTATTCTTGATATATATTTCGAATAAAATAAATATGCACATACGTCTGATTGAAAAGCATACTTCAGTAAAAATACTTAATTCCGATAGATTTACTTTAATTTTACCACAATGTATTTACTCATTGCCGGAATTTAGAACATATGTAAACATAGTAGTATATGAAGGCTATTTTGATCAAAAAAGTCAACTTCCATTAAAACACATCTACTTACTGCCATAGATTCTTTCTGTGAGAAGGCTGAGTTTGCCATGTTAGGAAGGAAATAAAAATACTAACGTAGACATTAGAAGCCTGTTAGCTTTAATAAGTGTGTACGTACCTTATTATGAAATGAAATTAAAAATGACTTTATTAGAGGCGAAGTTAGGACTATAAAGTCCTCTCTACCACTTAACCTTATACAAATTAAACTATCATATGTATACATTTATAACTAAAACTTAGTCTATTTATATACATTACGTATTAAATGAATCTTAAAATCAAAACAATCATCAATAATTAATGTAACTATATAAAAATTTACAATAATATCGCAAGACACACACTCGCATTCATTCAAATTGCATGCGATTTCCCTAAGTACCGCACACCAAAGCCGCCAACCGCTATACCCCCTGAGCCCCCAGCATCAAGGCCCTGACCTCCGCCCCAAAGCGAGCGCGCTTGTCGATGGCTCTGATGTTAACAGGTAAAACATTCCAAAATCGGCACGCAGAAACTGTAAACGATTTGCTAAAGGTAGTTGTTCGATGAATTGGGATAGATAATAAGGATGTACCCCTCCTTGTACTTCGTTCACTTATTTCAGACATAAATCGAAAGTTGTTTGAAAGATAAACTAGGACAATTTGTATTTAAAAGAGCGTGCAACAGCATGAGTTAGTGATAGTCTCGAAGGTCTTGTAATTTTAAGATAGATAATTGATTGAAGTAGGGCGTTTACGTGATCATCACGTCTGAGATTGAAAATGAACCTAATGCAAAAGTTCTGGGCACGCTGGAGTCAATTTGAAAGCTCCACAGTCATGTCATTAATGACTATTTTACAGTAGTTGAAGTGGGGCAGTACAAGAGTCTTTATCAGCATTATTTTAACTTTCTGGGGTAGATATGAAGCCAGCCGCTTGAGGCTGGTGAACACCGGCAAAGACCCTATTACATGTCAAAGAAGCCTGTTCAGTCCATCTTAATTGTTTGTCAGTAATAAGTCCTAGATTTTAACTTTCTCAGAGTATTCTAGCTCTTAAAAATTTAGTTTTAATTTGGGAGCCGTAGTAAAGTCAATTTTACGAACAAGCTTTGAAAGAGAAATCGTTAAAAAATGAGTCCAACTTTTAAAATAATCGAGTTTAATATGTTTTGGGTTCAAAGAGTTTTTGATCATATCTATCCCTATATTTTTGTTTAGGCCCCAGTAAAAGTCCATATTGAAATATCTAGGGAGGAAAAAACTTTTTTTTATTTAATCTTAATTAAAATATGGTATGTAACTTGTACTATATGCATTGAACTACTAACCTATGGTATGTAACTTGTACTATATGCATTGAACTACTAACCTAACACTGTATATTTAATATATTTTTTAAAGTTTATAATGAAACAAATATTATAGCCTCTTAAACTCAGCTGACAGTGTTAACATCTTGCAATTATAATTTTATTTGGCTTCAAATCATATACACTTTTTAAATGTTTGAAGTATTCATAGAAATTCTTACGATATTCATCTTCATACTAAACTTTCTCTGGTTTCAACGTATATTTTTTCAATAATGTGCTAAGTTATTGCACTTATTCTCGAGATTAGTGGTTAGGAACACACTTAACGATTAATTCATGTTTATAACATAAGATATAATAAGTACTAATTTAACTCACATTACTGAATATATTAATCTCTTTATACATAAAACTAGCAAAGATCAAGACACGCTATATGAATTATTCGTAGAACATATATGAATAAAGTAAATGTCCTGATGTTTCTTATTCATTAATATCATTATTCATGCAAAGAAAGCAACTTAAGGATCAAAGAAGTCAACAAGTTATTAGATATTGGTTTGGTAGTAAATTTTACTATATGGTATTGGCAGTTTATGTAATATTAGAGTAATTTATTGATATCGGAAAAAAACATATCATCATGCTTATAGATATCAGTATTATGTAGGAATTTATAGTCTGTACACAATGCTATAATACTACAGTTTTCATAATAAAAAATCTAGTGTTAGTTTGTTTCCCTTAAAAGATTATAATTAAGTATTAATATAATAGTTTTCAACTTTTACAGCCAATTGAAACAAGAACTTTATATTTTGGTTTAGTTAGTTTGAAGTAACATAATTTTCCTTCCGAAAACTTCAGTTTATTACAAATGTAAGTGCACTTAGTTAAAAAAGTTGCTTCTATAAAAGGTAAACTTCCAAATAAATTGAACTATTTATTTATTTATAATTAATCAAAATGATAAATATTAGATTATACTGTGGTTTATTTAAATGGCATGTATCGTAATAGTTTATAATATAGTACATTCCATAATGTTAAAACTATGTTAATATTGTCATTCCATTATTTTTAAAATTTGTGTTAAAAGATAAAATTTTAATAGTAATTTAGCATTTAATGCAGTTTCAAGTAATTGAGTATTATCAATACCATGTCCATTTTACAATATACTGTATATAATATATCTTTCAAAGTATATTTACAGTGGCTTTTTGCCTATAATGCTAGCACGATACTTCTACTTATACGAGAACTTAGACATAATAAATATAATATTTAATATTGCAAATATCCATAAATAAATCCTATAACATATATTGCTCTTAGGATAGTTTGAAGCCTCTAGTTTGAAGTTACACAGCTCTCTGTGTTCAATCAGATAATTCCTTAAATAAACACTGTTGAAATTGCAATGCAAAAACATTCCGGTCATCCCGCATCGGCTAATAATCCCAACAATATCTTAGAGTATTTACAGGCTCTCTTGCGTTCAATAAATAGTGACTAAGATACAGAAATGTATTCTTTTTACAAAAACATTTCATTACATTATGGCTTTTACTTTACCTTAGAGATGAGATGTCTGTGGCTTGTTCAAATACAGTATTAAACTCATCTTCTCGTATATGAAAACACTTTCTACTTTACCACCAAAGTTATGGAAACATATTATTCATGATCAGTACAATTAGCTTACCTAAAATGGGCTTATTAAATGATTCTTAAACCTATCACAGACGTCTCCTGAAATTTCGAGTCCAAATTGAGTGCTAATAATTTAAACAAATTTTCGTTTTTACAATGTTGCTATCGTATGTGTTCTTGGGTTAGAAAATAATAATAAGAAAGTTAGAATAGTACTTTTATAGTTATTATGGATTGCTAGTTATTTTAAATACAAAAACAATATTGCAAACAATGGTATAGTTGAAATGAATTCATGAATTAAATGAGTTTTCACAACTTTTTAAAACCTTCTTTTAAATAAAAATAAATGATAAATAGTATGAATATTAGAAAGGAAACTTAATTGCTATCTTTCTGATTGAGTCTCCATTAAAACCTTTTTTATAATAAGTGAAAAACTTTCTATTCCAGTAAGCGATCGCTAAGCGTGGCAGGCAATCATATAATTAAGCTCGATGGATTCAGAACCTAAAATCTAAAATGATTATCAATTATTTATCATGATTGCTGACTAAGAAAATGAAAAACACTACCGCAATGACTTACAAACAAATGAGAGCATTCCCATATGATAATAAGATTTAAGTATCTTGTTCGTGTTTATTCTTACATGTTTCTAAATATACAAAGTAGTGACCGTGTTAATAACTCCACAGTCCCTAAATTCTCAAAATTACATACTCTCCATAATCCTGCAGGAATGTTATGTATAGCTAGCAACCAAATAATCTGATCTTCTACGCGCTCCAGACATAGCCGAATCCAGCAGCTAGAGGAATCTAGTACTGTTAGCTAGTATCACTACCAGATACAAGGCTCATAAATCTGGAAATTCTAGCGGGTAGAAGAGCCTAAAACTCATAACCAGTAACACTATAAATCACTAGTCAAGGTAACTAACTAGTTATCCCCTATATTATTACCTTCTAAGAGGTTGCGACTTAAGCAAATTCTACTCGATAGCGGAGTATAGTACGTTTACCTAGTTTCACTTGAAGGCACTATTCACGGGCGGCTAACGAGTAGTGTCTAAATTTCTTAACTACTACGCGTTCTACACTCAACAAAATCCAGCAGGTAGCAGTGCCGAAAACTCTTAGCCAGTGTCACTGTTAAGACAATATTCAATGCAGCAAACTAATAGTGCCTAATTACTTAAACTTCTACGTGGTCCAGACTCTACCGAATCCAGCAGGTAGTGGTGCCTAGTATTCTTAATTATTAGCATTATCAGGCACCACTCAGAGTCAGAAAACTAGTAACGCCTAACGTATCAACTCTAGAGACTCCAGGCTCTGCAAAATTCAGCAGGTAGCGGAGCCTAGTATTCATAGCTAGTATTACTAATGGATAATAGTCAGGATCAACAACTAATAGCATATAAAATTCTGAACTTGTACGACCTCCAGCAACTGGTTTTAAAGCAGGTACCGTAGCCTAGTACTTTTTAACTAGTAGCAGTACTAGACTTTAGTCAGGAGCAGTAAAATTACCAGCGCTTACATTCCAAACTCCTACACAGTCCACACCTTGCTAAATAAAGAAGATACTGTAACTAATTACTCTTCGCTTCCAACACCTGCTAGCACTGATTTTTCATCATAGTTCTTGATTTAATTCCTGTAGAATGTAAACTTAATTACTAATAACTCCCACGAATTTACATTTAAACTATCTGAGCCTCTGAAATATTTCATTATCTTTAGATAATTAACAAGAGCCAAATTCGATATCTCAAAATGTAAATGCAGGATATGTTTGAGAGCAATAGAGGTTGGGAGGTTTCTGAGTCCGGAATCTTGCTATACACATATATGACACCTACCTATAAGAAAATTCTTTAATTAAAATTACTACAGTATGTATTTTCACTCAGACGATACTGAACTTATTGCGAGAAAATTAGCCTTTCAATGATAAATAGTCTGTAGCCTTTTGTGTTTTCAAAGATACTTTTAATACTTATTTAAAGTATTTGATTATGTATATTTATGAGGAAAATATATAAAACCTTAACCAAACGGATTTGAAAACGCGGATACCAAGGTATAAAAGGGTTACTGAAGATTTTCTCCCAATTGGTACACGTGGATGGTGTTCTGAAGATATATTTACAATGTAATAAATAAATTATGTAGCCGATATGGGTAGAATTCAGGTATTATGAAGCTTTATAAGTTAATTAAGTGTCCAAAGGTTAATGTAAAAGTTGGGCAATTCATTAGGAGAAGTGGCCTTTTGAGGCTTTGACCTGCTCGTTAGGGCTTAATTATAGTGCGGACATTGTAACGATTAGTCTTTACGTAAAGAACTTTAGTAATAAATAATAAAAAGATAAATTTATTAAAATTAGTAATAGAGAAAAGGAAAGGAAATACCATGATTTCTTTGGTGAAATGTACCCATTTTAAATACATTTTAGGAATAGCAGAAAAATACATGTTTTAAATTTTACAAACCAATTTGTAATAATACAAAATATTTTGAGATTGAATAGTTCTGACTAATTTAATTTCCTTTTTTAAAATAAACCGTATTTGCTTTCAAGGCCAACCTAGAAATCATATACTAAGTTTCAGTGTTACTTATTAGTTCCTCTATTAAAATGCGTTAGCTTTATTATTATTGGTACAAGGATAAATAAATGCTTACTACGGAAAGGTGTATTGATAAAATATGGCTGAAAAATAGGTTCTGTGTGTGTATTAAAAATAACATCCTATGATTATATCGAATATGATGTTAGTGATTCGAAAATAAACATTCAATGTTTTTATCTTTCATCTTCCAGTCAATTATATATATTTGCTTAGCTGTATCACTTTAGCAAGCAAAGAGGTTGTGAATGATTTTTTTAAAGAAGTAGTTAAACTGTTAAAAGTAACTTGCAAAAATGGACACAAATTTAACATATTTTACTAGAGACAAGCATTATTTCAGTTACTTTTGTCTTATGAATAACATTATGAGTAAATATTGGTCAGTAGCAAGTATAAAATAATGGACAAAACTAAATAAGAATCACTCCGCTCTTTCATGTCGTATCATATATTTGGAAGAATTTGTTAAAGCCTATCTTACATTTTAATTTTTAGAAATAATATACTTCAAAGAAAAATCTAAGATAAAGAAAATGAGAAAAAAAATTAGTTGTTCTCTTGTGATTATTGCCAAAATAATTTTTAAATGAATTGCTAACCAAGAAATTATCAAATTATAATTATATTTATATCCATATTTCATCTGCATGTAATATATCGTATCCTCTTTTAAAATGTAATTATGTTTTTAGTTATGTGTTGATCGTGATCATATTCTAACCTAATTTTAATTCTATCAACAAAAACTGAATGTATTATTGTGTCTATATGAATTGTTTTAATTTTTAAATCTCCTTCCCATTAATTGCAAGTGCAAGTTAAATGAGATACCGGAAAACGTAATAGTAATACTACAAGGTAAAATATTACACTTTTATCCCTGTAAAAGTTGTCTTGTTGTAACGATATATGTGGGCATCTTTTTGTTAAAAATATGTTAACTGAAGTTTTATACTCATTTATATTATTTGTGTACTAATATTGTTTTAATCAAATAAAATTATTAATCGCTTGATAAAATACAGTTGTCTATAAAACTTCATTATATAATTATTCTTCATACTTATATTATTAAATAACACTTATTAAAATATATTTAGATTTATAAAAACATATCGAGACTTTTGCATAATAAACCTAAGCCTTTATAAAGAAGACTTGTAAATGCCCCCAAAGAAAGTAAAAGGCACAATTAATGTGATAACTTTTTTGTCATGATAGAATTTCACAACCTAGTATAAAGAAAATCGTTATAACATTATGGCCCAAGTTAAATGGTTAATAAAAAAGAGCATGCTGACGCATAGTTACATTGTGACAAGTTGTGAATCTAATTGAATAGGGATTATATATACTGAAAAGAATACGTACACATAAATGTGTTTGCTCAAGGAAAGAAACTGAGAAACCACTCATTGCACTTAGTCTATAAGAACCTTAGTGTTTGCGTTAGACGTTTATAGAATATACAGGGAGGGAAGTTAGGGTATTATATAAAACATTCTACGTTCCACAAATAAAACGTTACCACAGTTTGAAAAACAAATCAATCAACCAAACAAATTAAAACCAAGTTATATTTTTTTAAACATGAATTTTCTCAATTCATTTAGGATTTTATAAATTTTTTACACAAAAATAGTGATTTATGAAATATAAAAATCAATTATCATGAAAATTACCTGTTTTTATCAAAAATAAAACAAACGGTAAAACACAGGATTAAATATAAGTTAAATAAGTAATCGATTTAAATATAAATGATGCTATTGTCAATGAGTTAATATTATTTTGAGGTCATTGGTTTGTGTTAGCTGATGACAGGCAGAAAAAAGATGTACTGTTACAAAGACGTGTGCAACTTTGAAGTGCATTTGCCGTGTAAACCATTTGTTAATTATTTTTCCAAACACATTTTACTCGATCCTGTAACACTATCTTAACGTTTTTATATGTGCATTTACTTGTATTTTATAGAGGGGATTAATTTATAACCGAAATAAAAGCTTATATATTTAAATAAAATAAGGGATCTAGTTTGTAATTGGCAATTGACATATAATTTACCACCATTGTATTGATATAAAAATTTTTTTTTATTTATATTTACTAATTATGTTATTACTGTTAATTAGCAAGCTACGTACAAATATTGGGAAATGGTGTAAAATATTTTAAGTATGAATTTACCAGTTAAACTAAAATACACAGCTACGTTATTCAAGAATTAAATTTATAGTTAATGAAAATAGTCAATAACCTAGAAATAGAGTTAAATACTTTTGAGCAAGAAAGTTGGATGTTGTTACGTTTAACACAGTTCACAGTTTATTAGAATGTTAGATCGTCCACGTTGTTACCGCTCCCAATGTGGTTACTGTAGAGTCGTTTAAAGTTGTTCTGGTTAATGCACATAATCTACATAAATTAAGCAGCGTATTACATACGATCACCTGTGGTAGTTTATGTTATTACACGGTAATATTATGTCATATAGGGGTAAATTAGTTTATGGTAGTAAGTAGATAATGTACAAAGTGGTAAATTCATTACTTGCTTACTTACCTAACATTATTTTTAACAAAATAACAGGATTTCATACTTTTAGCATCGTTATATGTTAGAAAGGTATAACACACAACGTTTCGAGGATTGGAATCATCCTCTTCGGCAGGTGGGGTAGCTGTTATACATTCAAAACTAAAGAACAGAAAGACTAATTTCTAGATACCACGTTGACATACGCTTTTATAAAGCCTAGCCAAATCCTATGAAATGGTCTGCTCCATTATAGAAATATATCTTGTATCGTACAGATAAACTGATACAATTAATTATCAAAGGTCGCTTAGAATGTAATGAAAGTCTTACCTACCAATCCACCACATGTGAAATGTTAAAGTTATATGCGTTTAAAAATTGTTAATATATTTTATATCTACAGGTATGTAAGTATTAAATTATATCTGTTTAAATTTGTTTAGCTAGTCACGTGTTATTATTATTTTTACATTAAAGATATTATACTATATAAATTGTTAAGTAATTATAAGACTGAAGAGATTTAAGTATTACCTAATATTATTCGCAAAGATTTAACCGTGAATATATGACTATACTTATAGTAGAAATAAAACTAATTATAAGGAGCACTGTTTTTTCTCGATACCACAAAGTGCAAAACAACTGTTGCCCTAATTATACACAACGTTATTGGACATTATGTAGTGTTAAGCAGGCACCCAGGTGTAACGAACATGACGGGTATAGTAGATGGTAATTTATCGCTAAGTAGTTAAGTCTCCACGTTAAAGACGGGGTCTATGAAATAGAAGATTCTACTTTAGGTACCTGATTTATGATGCAGGATTCAAATTTTTGCCGAAACCGAAACACAAATTTTTGAAAACTATTTATTTGGAACTTTTTACTACTATATGTATTTATTTTAATCACAAACTATTTTTCCCAAGGCTCTGCACGCAACTTTCTAAATGTAAGTCTGTAGTATATTCATAAAAGTTAGTTATGATGTAATATAATGGCACTGCATTATTTTTTTACAAAATTAGTCATACATCAAGTACATTTTAAGTTCATGCTAAAGATGATCTGGTAAATGGACAATGTCACAGAATCTTCTATTAGTTTGGGGTGAGTGAAACAATTTATAGTTCTAATGAGTAATATTTCCGACGCCAACGTAAGTATTCATTGTTCCTCAAATCTGAAAAGTATCCAAATAGGTTCAGAAAACAAAATTTGGCCAAGGTTCACTTAAAATTTTACTAGAATGTATACAAGTATATTATATATATATATATATATATATATATATATATATTGTGTGTGTGTGTATATATGTATATATATATATATATTTTCTCTTATAGTTCAGACCAAGAAAATAAATGGAAACTGAGTTTTACTCACGGCTTTGTAAGCGATTATTCAAATAAAGTCCGTAACCTACTTGAATGTGACGTCCACCTATGGTAATATTATGGTATGGTATGGTTTCAAAAGTAAGTAGGCATACGATCATGTACGTATTATTTTAGTGTTAATGGATAGACGGCCATAGGTTGAAGGAATAACTCTTATATCATTTTTGCGTTTTAAAGACGTACTTATTTATAAGAACTATAAATATTAGAAAATGTATCAAATCCTTGAGTATCACTAAAAGCATATATATACCGGTATACTAAAACTTAATGTACATAATAATCTTTCGAAATATATATGGAAATGGTATTTTTTAACTTGGTTAATTTCCACTTATATAATTTAGAAGAACTGAATATATTGTTTTACAACTATTTATTATTTCTACAAATATCCATAGATTAATCCTGTAACACGTATTGCTGTAAGATAGTTAGAAGCTAAAAGTAATGTACAAGGCTCTCAGTGTTAAATCACATCGTGACTTACATAAACATTGAAAGACTTGAATGCACCAACTTTCCCCTCCTCGCGCTTAAGCTGATAATCCCAACAATTCCGTACTACTATAGTAGAATTCTTTATTACACAGTAACTACGATGCAGGAACTCGCTGCGTATTTTTTTTATGAAAAAATTGGAATTGTCTTTTTACAGATTTCAAATACGTTACATAACTCATATTTACAAACGATGTTGAAATTAAGTTTATATGAAAAGAAATCTTGCAGGAGCATTTTCATACTTAGCAATGTAATAACTGCTAAACCCTCAAACTCTCCGCGATCCCATACTCTACGTAATACAGCAGGTATTGGAGCCTTGAATTTTTAGCCGGTACCATTAAAAAAATCAATATTCAATTATTGAATTGAAACAAATTGTTTGAGGATTAATTGATATGTTTAAAACGTACACAAGGCAATAATTTTTATTGTAATTCATTAATATGGTGTGCGTTTTTGACAGATCACAATAATGAAAGGACTAAAGAAAGAAAAAGAAGAAATTAATTGTTAAAAATAATATAAACCAAATTTTGAATTCTGTTAAAAAGAACACGCAGTTAAATGTTTTCAAGGAACAAGTTTTGTAGAGCGTACCCATACCGCATTTGTTTTCACACTGAGAATGAGATATTTGAATGAACTGAAGAGATGTTAACATGGCGAATAGCCATTTACGGCAGATTGACGTATAGGCAGCAAACGGAAAGCATGTAAGGTGTGGTGATAGCCCCAATATAAATGGAGGAAACGTGTTACGAATTTAAATCGTAGGAAGGCCTGTTTACTCTGATAAATGATGGATTGTAAACGGCGAAACTGTAACGGAACTGTTCGCTTAATGTAAAATCCAAAACAAGGAAATATATTTCAATCTCATTCCAAAGTGTTAGCGAAAATAAATTTTTAATTATTATATATATTTCGAATACATATCGAAGCCGAGGAAAATTTAAACAACCCATAGGTGAGAGATCCGGGTTCGGTCCCGGCGGAGCAAGTACTTTGGTGATTCAATGTTTGCAGTAAA